>NC_136636.1:28285090-28579513 GCF_949748355.1 Melanostigma gelatinosum
CTGGAGCTGTTGGGTTTAGGTAACAAGATAACCTTTTTTAGTGTTACAAAAAAACATGTTTGTAACGTAACGTAAGCTGCAGACATAACATCACATGACATAACGTCACTAAAAAGAACTTAGATTGAGCCCTTCATACCGACATCGTTTCTACAGCAGTGGTTCTCAACTGGTCTGGCTGCGGGACCCACCATCAACCCTTAATGGCAAGCCGCAACCCACGACCATAAATTATATATATATATATATATATATATATATATATATAATTTAATAATAAATAATGACTGGATTAAAAAATGAATTACGTAACAGATTCAATTTAGAGAAGTTATTTTCACTGAAATGATCTGCAGCTTTCAATTCAGTTAATTTAGGGTGAAGTGATAAAGCCACAATATTATATTTTAAGTAGTGTTGGAAGAATTCAGCTCTATGAGTCTGTCCAGTCAGAGTCTAACTCAAGTCAGGAAACTCGTCAGAATGCCCATATTTGATTGGCTGAGCTGCGCATTGATCGGTGTGTTTCCTGCACCGCTGAACAAGTGCCGTAAATGCTGGAATAATTCCGCTGCTTAAAAAATGCCCTTCAAAATAAAATCACTTTTTTTTTGTCAGGCAAAGGCCCACTGAAAACGGGTCCGCGACCCAATTTTGGGTCGCGACCCACCAGTTGAGAATCACTGTTCTACAGTATAGCCTAGAACGGACAAACGGAACACTGGCTCTGGAGAGGGCCATATGTGTTTCCGTCCACCGTTTTGAGTTATTTGCTTAATTGATTTAAATGTATATAGATGCATTAAATAGCATATGAGATGTTTCAGTCAATTGTGTGTTGACCGACTAACATGCATTTGTATAGGACAGTATACATCCATTCATCCTACTATCTAAATAGAAACAGAATAGGAGTAGAACAGATGTAGAACTGTTTTCTGTGGTCTGTTAACTATACAAAAGAAAATGGTGTTTGTTGTTATGGTGAAAACATATTGCAACATTAAAGAATGGCGGAATTAGCAAGTTAGCTAGGTAGCTTGCCAATTTTACCGTGCTTCAATGCTACACTGGTTACAGAAAATGAGCCGAACAAAGTTGTCAATCATTTGGCGATAGCTTTCCAACACTGTGGCAAGAGTGTGTGGATGAAGCATGAAGTAGTTACTCATTAACTCATTAACTCTGGCCTTCTGTGCTCTGTGACGTTACTACTCCACTGCTCCTTTTAGTCGTTACTGCAAAACCTCACCTCAGTAAGTCTGTGACTTGCCGTGAGTCGGTTTAGTTCATAGAGATATTAGATGTTTGACCTATAGCAATAGCAACGGTACATCCGTCCTGCTACGTTGATTTGAATGGTAATGTCCATTCTACTGCTGTTCTATTTCTATGAGTGTATCTCTCCAATAGTGTCCATTGATACACGCAGTTACAGATCGTTCAATATTCAGTTTTTCAAGTTACTGATCGTTAGGTTGACTATTATCTGGAGGCTTTTAAAAATGTTTTTTTTAACTTCTCATTGGCGAGCAGGTGTCTTACAAGATGCTTAGGATCGCTAGAAAACTTGTTTTTAACTTTAAACGGGTCATTGTCACAGGCCAACATCTTTATTAATTTGTTATTTTGCAAAATTTGACATAGTTCCACATCTACAACAGGATCAGTCATGAAGCTGAGTGATATTACCAATGTCAGCCTTTAAACTCACGTTCACATGGTGAGGTTATTCAGTTTTGGGTGGCCTGCTTCATATCATAACAGTGATCATTGTGCTCCATGTGCTTCCTGGTATTTGATATGAGAGGTTGATGGGAGGTTATGCCAGCTGAATAGTCATTTCCATCACAATCTCCATGCACTATCCTTCATCATCAGTTATCTCCACACTCGCGCATCTTCTTGATTGCACAACTAGACTCATCTTTTTTTTTTTACCCTGAATGAGCCGAGATCCTCGTCGATGCAGAGGCAAATATTCGCCATATTGAGTGCTATGTTGAAAGATGTCTCCGGCGCACCAGGCAAGACACTGTTTTCTTTTCCTTTGCACCAAACTCCTCAATAATAAATGAAGCACTGCATGCTCTCTGGTTCGTGAGCTTGTTAACGCCCTGTCTCCCTTTGTGCGCACACCTTGTGAGCCTCTCTGATGCCCACACACACACACACACACACACACACACGCACACACACACACACACACACACACACACACACACACACACAGCTCATTACCTGCTGCTGTCCACAGAAAGCAGGAAAGCTAGTTGTTGGAAGAACAAAAGAGGAAGAGACTGGAGAACATGACTATTGAACACATTAGATTATTACCATACCGTGACACTACATTGTGATGTACAAGCCAGCCATTTTGATGATTCAGTGGAATAACAGAGCTGATTGTGCCCTACTTTAGATGATGTTGGGATCTAAAGGAGCGTGTTTGGGTTATCAGCATTTAAGAAACTGAATTCTTGACATCAATAGAATTATTGATGTATGTAACAATTATTAATGATTATTAATAACAACGGGGCACCACCCTGCGAACAGGGACCAATAACCAAACGATAAAACTAATAACTCATAATTAGTGGTCACTCATAATGTCAATAGTCTGCATATGACTATACATTCAGTGACAGTGAAGGTTTTAAGTTCGAGCACAGGCTACTACATACAGTCTTATCAAATACATATGCACAAGTAATCACAGACGACTGCTCCTTAAAGTATAACAGAGTTTATTAAATCAAAATAATAAATGATCAAATCAATTAATATTGCAACCAACAAACGTTATCATACAATTTTATATGCCTAATACCTAAAGAATGAATAAAATGGATGAGGGTGTATGTCTGTGTGTGTGTGTGTGTGTGTGTGTGTGTGTGTGTGTGTGTGTGTGTGTGTGTGTGTGTGTATGTGTGTGTGTGGTTCTGTGGGTGAAAAGGAAGGGGAGTCTTACAGCTATTGCTAAAGACTACAAAGATGGCGGCGTCGAGTGACGTGGACAAAAGGGGAGGGGCCTTAAGATACTACAGCTAAAAACTACAAAGATGGCGGAGTCGAGTGACGCGGGCCAAAATGGCAGTGAGACTGCTGTATGTAATCACGTGTGCCTGGGCAGCACGTGATGTGAGGCGATCGTTTGAACGGGGTTTCCCCAGGGGCAGAGACAAGAAAGAGAGCAAAGGTGGGGGTCATGAATCAAACGTCTGCGTGCGGTCCGCGTTGTAGTGAGAATGGGGATCGCTGGCCGTATCGTACACAACGTGCCGTTGTCGGTAGAACTGCCAGCAGTTATGTACGATAGCCGAGATTCCACACTTCACTCACAGAGCTGATTTAATGAGGAGAGAATACCACACGAAGTGTAATAAAACAAATGAAAATAAATCAAAAGAAATCCCAAGCAAACAGTCATAGCAGTTAATACACAATGCAACGGAGCTTCTCTGCTCCGTAAGGAGTTGCTCAATATCTCAATATCACGCAACAGTAACTTAAACACACAAAAACACGGGAATATCAACATATAAATGAATGGCCTGAATTAAACTTACGTTAATTTAAGCTAAGCTATGCCCAGATACCAAGAATCTTACTTGTCGATGCTTCGTTGCAACGTTGAAGTGTTCGTGGGGAAGTTGTTCCTTTTTCCTCGTCAGGAAGGGGGGGCAGGCTGCTTGCAGCGCGGCCGTGTAGCGGGCGCTGTGTGTCGCACGGCTTTTGCTGGTCCGGCTTCGGTCCGTTGGCGTGGCTCTGGAGCAAACGCAGACGTGATCAATCCTCGCTGCAGGGAGGGTGATCTAACTTCGGCTGACGGCGTGGTCCGTGCGTCTTACCGGGAATTGTCGGTGAAGGAGGAAGGCTTGGTCGTCTTTCCTTCGCCGGAATGTGTGCACCAAAAGAAAAAGAAAAGCAAAAAGCGGAGAACGGATCGCTGAAGCGGATTCGTTATCGCGGGCTGAGTGGGCCTTTACTCAGCGTGGAACACGGCTGTTTCGTCCAGCGAAATGGCTTGTGACCTGACAGGGTTGAGGAGGGGTGAAGGGCCGTTGCTTCCTCGTGGCCTGGTGACCAGCGTCGCGCTGGCGGGGAAAGCTGGATCTTCTGTGGCCTGGACGGGGGTCCGAGGGCGAAGAGAGCGGTTGCGTGCCTCCTGCTATCCCGGAGGGATTGTTGGAAAAGTATTGAGGTGTGTACTGCAGGCGGTTTTGTAGAACAGTGGTTGAACCACAGGGGTCCTGGGGTCTCTTGGCTCTCGGCCAATGAGATTGCAGCGGTGCATTCAGGTGACCATGGTTTTTTTGGGGGGGGAAATTCACACCCGAGTGTGAAATTCCTTTGCTCTTATCAAACTACAAATCAGGATGAAACCTTTGCTTGAAAAAGTGAAGGCCTGATTCTCTTTTTCCACAGCACATGTTGAAGCCATATGGTCAGACCCCAACAATGAAATGATGCATACTGCTTTATAGATCTACTCTGACTCACTGTGCACAGCACACTGGGGGAGTGTGAACACTTACCTTTAGCAATATGCTCTAGCTGTCTTTAATGTATTCCCTCAATAACAAGAGTAAGAAGCAGATGAATAAATGGATGCATCATGTTTGATTCTCTGGTGCTTGCAGGGCTGCAGGGTCTGTACACATAAACCTAAAGTGGCTAGAGGTGCTGCCCATTTGCCCTCAGGCTTAAGTGCCTGTCTGGGCCAAATTAATGAATATGAATTATTATTTTTATATTACCAACACTATTGTTCCTTTATTTGTGCATTAATGTAAGGGCCGGGCCACAGTAGAGAATTCAACCACGTTAGGAGGCAGCAGTGTTTATAGCTGTTCTGAGCAGCCACTCGAAGGCGGGGTAAAGCAGTCAAAAGGAGGGGGGTGACTCGATTACCCATTAAATACGGAGATAATAGTGCATGTTTTCAGACAGTTTCTCTAGGAAGACATAGACGTCGCACTTGGTTGTTCACATGACAAGTGACAGAGAGCTTAAAGATTCTCAATACAACATTCAGAGCACCAATAAAGCAGCAAACAACTATCAAGATATATTGGAGTAATGTCTGCCTGAGCAGAGAATGAAGGTGAATAGGTGTGAATGGGTGAATGTGTGGGTTGTAAGAAGTGGATGTACAGTCAACATGACATCACCCATTGGTTTATGGACAAAGGTTTTGAACCCTTGAATTCTGCAATTCGGTCATCGCCATCTTGTTTTTTGGAACCAGAAGTGGCAGGGGAAGGTGGAGCTAAGTACAACAGAACGAAACACGGACAACTCCAACACTAGACAACGCCATGTTAGCAACCTGTCAATCACTGTGCAGCCCCGCCCTAAAGCATCCCCTGCTTTATGGTCTGTTTGACTCTAAATGGACCATCATGTACTAAATGAACATCATGCTGTATTGAAGAAGACTTGAAACTAGAGATTGAGACCATAAACTCATGTTTACAATGTTTACTGAGGTAATAAATCAAGAGAGAAGTAGAGTAATTTTCTCATAGACTTCTATACAACCAGACTTCTTTTTGCAACCTGAGTAGTGGCCCCTGATGGCCATTAGAAAGAATGCAAGTTTAAGGCACTGCCACATTGGCGTCATTTTCTAGACTCAGAGGTTTCTGTCTGGTTTTAATCCGAGCTTCACTGTGCTTTGTTTATGGAGCTGGTCCAACTGTGTGTGCATGTTAGGGCATGTGAGTCCCTCTTTGTGTGTCCCACTGGTGTGGTGGAAAAAATTCCTATACCCGCTTTGCGTGAATCTTTTAATGTTGAAATACATTATACCAAAAACCAGGTTGTCTTTTAAGTATTTATTCTCTGCGCAGAGAAGGTTCAATCATCACAACAGAATGCGTCCAGTCTCAGTGAGGAAGAACCAAGGAAACAGTGAACAAGCTTTCTTTATACAGAATGAGCAAAGGTGGGGGCCCATGGCCAATGTTACAGACATTTCAGTCTCAAACTTTTGGTCTCAGACTGATAGAACAACATTCAAAAACAAACGGTCAGCAACCAAAGCAAGCGGCCCAAAGGCCTTGGTGCTGGAACAGTCTCATAGAACACAGTTAGTTATCTTTGTGAACAGAGAGGGAGAACTCTTCTTCTGCACAACAGAGACACGGTGAAGTTCAACAAAGTTCAGAAAAAAATTACTTATGCATGAATACAATATACTGAGTAGAAATATATACAAAGTAAGTAGAAATATATACTACATAAAAAAATACCATTACACTGGCTAGCTCACAGCAACAGCTCTATACTGCGCCATCAGCGGTTACATCTGATAATGGCGTCATGATCCACGGTGTTTCCGCGTAGGTGTAGAGCCCTCTAGTTCCCTCTCAGGTTAACACCGTTTGCTCTTCAGCCCTGTGACAGTTGTTAGCACCTTTAGCTGCATCTCCATGTTGAGAGTCGTGTGGAGGCTCACTCAATCATAGATATGCTCTAGATTCCATATAGAGCTTCCTTAAGGTGGAGCGACTGTGGCTCAGTGGTAGAGCAGGGTCGTCCTTCGATCGGTGGTTCGATCCCCAGCTCCTCTATAGTCCGTGTCGATGTGTCCTTGGGCAAGACACTTAACCCCAAATTGCTCCCGTAGCTGTGCCTATGGTGTATGAATGTTGTATGGATGTTAGTTTGAGTCCTGATGGGCAGGTGGCACCCATGATAACCCCTGTCATCAGTGTATGAATAGGTGTGAATGGGTGAATGATGACAAGTAGTGTTGAAGTTCTTTGAGTACTCGGAAAACTAGAAAATAACTATACAAGTACAGTCCATTTACCATTTAAGAAAGAAATTCTCACCTTCACACACCTGGTCAATCACTGCTAGTGGGTGTAGTTTTTTTTCTCAAAAGTAATTATGTAACTATTGTAAAATAATAACAACAATCAAAACAACAATTAGGTGCAATTAAAACCAGCAGCTATATGCTCGTAGAGCCCTGTGTGTATGATAAAGAACAGTATGTTGATGTATATTATGGACCTCTCTTATTTCTCAGCTCGACTGATATACATCCAGTCACTCTTCCTCTGTTTGCCCATCTTCTTTTAATTGGCTATTAAAACTAAGTTGCTTTGTCTTCAGTTGGATTTTAATGGAGCAGATGGGCAATTACTGTATGTGGCTTGTATGAAATAATAATACAATCAAGTACTTAGTTGTGTGCTGTTGCTTCACTCAGACTCCATGCAGAAGCGAATGCTGGCTGCAGCAGATTTGGAGACATTATTTGATATCAGTGGTGGGCCGTCAGGGCCTGTAAAGCCTTCTCTGCTGGCCGAAACAGAATCACAAAGTTATAGCTATTTTATAATTTTATATTTTTTCTTAAATAACATGTAGGCCTATTATAATTTAGAAAAATATTTTTCCCATCATCTTATTTGCTCATTGCACAGCTCCTGTCTTCCTCAGTTGCTCTGCTTCCAGTGCAGCTTGTTTTAAGTAGAGCTTTTATCCAATCAGATCTCACCTCTGTGTCTCTAGGTAAAAAGAGAGGCCCGAGGCCTGCAGACTCACAGGTACATCCATGTGCAGTTTAAGTGAATGGGGCTGATATTGTTGATTGTCATCGTGTTCAACCAATCAGATCTTTAGTTTGACATGTTGGGCGTATTCTTTAACGTGTCAGAGCTGCTAGCTGGCCTGTAAGTAGGTCAGCATTATGTGCAGCTCAGTCCTCAGGAGCAGCTCTGCAGTGAGGTGCAGCATGTGCTGTGATTGTTGGTCAGTGGGCGAGCACGTGACTATTGTGAAACGAAACTTAAAGTAGCCATCAGAGGCTTATTCGGACAAGTAAGAGTTCAAATTGAAAGATATGGAAGAAATTATGAATTTTTTTGCATTTTGCTTGGTGTAGATTTTTTTTTTTACCTAGCTTTGTTTTTTTAACACTCAATGGCTGAAGGAGGAGAAATGAATTTGTGAGTTGGGATTTAACCGTTGGATTAAACTCTTTGTCAACAAAGAAAGGAGGATGGAGTTTGTCTTTAAGTGAACAGCATTTGGTAAATTAACTACGTTTGTTTTGTTACATCTAATATCTGAGTTTGTAGCAGAATGCGTGTTGCTGCAGGTCTGCTGGATTGATTTGTTGCTCTGTTGTCTTATGAATATATGTGACTGGTTCTTGTGAGTTTGTTGTTGTCATTGTGTTAATTATATAGATTTGTACTATATGCATTGTCCCTTAATTACGAAGCATACCGTCATGCGCGGAGTTATTGTTTGTTAAGCTAGTTTAGCGTAGCCTCTCAGAAGTGCGGGCCTCAGCTGTCTTTTGTTTAGTTTTTTTGTTCTGGTTCAGAGGTCACAGCCCGTTGTCTCCTACGTGAGCGCAGTCCACTGAAAACATATTTCCCACAATTTAAGCTTCTGCATTTTCCAAATGCACTCGTATTATTCAAACGTATTGTTCGGTTCGTAAGCCTCGTACCGAACGGTTTAATACGAATACGTGTATTGTTACACCAATAGAAACAAATAACCGTAGCTGTGGCACCATCGTGAGGTTATTAGGTGGTGTTTGAGCTGCAAGACAACACTGAAGGCCCAGGTATAAAATGCACGGCCCGCCACTGTTTGATATGGATCATGATGCTGTGTGGCTGCAGACACAGGGACTGCAGAGGGAACCATGTGGTTGGGTCCATCTCAACAATAGATGACCTCGTCGTGAATGTACAGATCTGTCGTGTCAGTGAAACCTGAGACATCAAACTAATGTCCTGTTTCTAGGAGGGAAGACCTTCACATATCACATCATGACTCATCTCTTTAGAGAAGGTTCTCTAAATGTGGCCTGCAACTGGACAACTCAAGGTTCCCGAAACAAAAACACTTCTCAGTGGGAAAACATCCACCGTATGTAGCCCTCAGGACTAGATTGAGTGACTGAGGATTACTTAGCACTTTGAACATCGTGGATGCTTCTATCACACAGACAGTGTGCTGTAGACAATGCAGCAGGTAAATGAACTGTTCCAACCGATTGGCACCTGCCTCTCTGAACAGCAGAGGGCGTGTTTCAACATCAAATGTGGCGCGAGGAAACGTCGGGCCTGGATCAATGTTCACATGTGTAATGCCAGTTTAGTGAGGTGTTTGTGTTAACTAGCCTACCCTCATTGATGGAAGTGGGGTGGCCAAAAGTAGTTGTGTGTGATGAAGATAATAACCGTCACTTTCATTTTGTGATAGAGCTTTATTATATTTGAATTAAATTAAACTCATTATTGAATGAGGGCCCTCTGGAGTCCTCGTCATGGCCAGCAGGGTTGGACCCTGACCATTATATTGAGAAACACTGACCTGTTTTATTTGAATACAGGGTTTTTGCTTGTTTTCACTTCACACAGCCTTTACGTCCCCTTGTCGTGAAAAATATTTGTGGAAAATCATATCCATACCTTGAAATGTATTCATGTATGTTGACATTCATACTGTGATATGGGCCTGTATCATTGTCATACGTTATTCACATCACTGAGGCAGGGTGTTTGTGCTCTTTTGGCCGCCTCAACCTTGTAACCTTTTGACACGCAGGTAAAGCAAAGTTCAATCTTTGAAGAAATGACTTCACAATTGTGGGTATGGGGAACAGGATGCCCAGTAAGGGGGGAGATAGAAAGGGGGCTGTTAGACTACAATTAGCGGAGCGGCCATTGATAGGGGAAATCAGGAAATAAGCACGCAGAGGGCTGTAATATATGACAGCCAAGGGATTAAGAAGGGCCAGGGAGCCTAGGTTTTGCCGTAAGTAGACATGCACAACTCAAACAAACTCATCTCAGGAGGATTTGCTTGTCGACTGACACTTTGTCCCAGACACTTCGTTGTTTCCTTGAGAGTAGGTAGGTAAGAATAGAGGCCTAGTAGCCTGAGGAGAGAGGGCGGTAAAGCAGATGTACAAGTAATGCAGGTTTTCTAGCACAGATACTGACAAGACACTGAGAATGCTTTACATTGTTGCGTTAGCTGACTGTCTATAACTGTAGAATTTCATCAAACCTTTTCTCAGATAGGTTGCCCTTTAACTCTTCAATGATCCCATATCGATGCTCAGTGACTTGGGGGCCATCTGGAAAAAACTGAATTGTCCCAGAAGATTGTGGCACCAGAAAGTTTCAGTCACGCAATAAAAAGCCCCCAGACATGAAAACTGATGGTTGCACTTTGTACTTGGCTTCTGCTACTTTGTGAGTGGCAAAGTAACAGGGGGAAGTTGCTGCTATCAATTTGAATACCTAAAGAAGTCATGTATGACTAAGTACCAGCCTGACTTCCCACTTTGAATGCAGCAAAACACGGATCACTTAACACACAGACGAGTACAATGAGTTCAAGCTGAAACGAGTAACAGCAACACAAGAGATACACAGAAATGCAATCACAAGTGCGTAGCCACCCTCAATTCTGAAGGCCACCGCGTTTCGAGGACAATTGAACCAGTCTGGATGAACAGAGATAGGAAGGGCCAAATGAGGGAAGTTCTCCACTAAGCCACACGTGTAAAACTAAGTCATAAACAATAAGAATACCTGATCAGAGAATCAGGATGCACATGCTCCAGGTCATAAGCTGGACCGTCTATTGGTAAGTCAGGAGCCTCTGGACAGGCCTTGGGCCCCGCTCTATGTACTGTGTGTATGTGATGATTTAGGTGCTGAACTCTTGTTCGCCTTGTGCAATGTGTCCTTGATTCAGAAACACAAGGAGGGAGACAGAGCTCTACTATCAATCCATAGCCTTGGAGGCACTCAGCTCACAGAAGGGGAGTTGTGCACTCCTGCTTCTGTGTGTTCCATGGAAGGTTAAGACCTGATGCACTAAATTAGTTTATGACTAGTTTATGGGCGCCAACTAGTCTCGTAACTACCTGACCCAAAACTGACCCTGACTTTGGTTTATCCCCAGTTGTTCAGTTCAATAGAGGAACAGATGCAGGGGGAGAAATGATTCCGCAATTGACAAATATCCTGGATGGTAAAGCAATACATTTAGAATTGTGGAGTCTTTGGCGATTAGACCCCATCGTGACGTTTGACAGCAACAATGCAATTGGCTTGAAGAAAACTTCCCCTCAGTTTCATTTACGAATAAAACTCTTAATAAGGGGCAGCAGCAGTATCATGGGATGTATCTGTATATCTGTAATATTTTGAATACATCACTAATGGCAGGAGTACTTTCTCATTGTCTCCTTTACTCTACTGAAGGATTTGAGGACACTTTTTCGACCATGAACAAGGAAGTGGAAATATGATGAAACAGTCGCCCACAGATGAAGTTGAAGATACAGAGCTGTCACTCTGGTTCCACTACACTGTCTGAGGCCATGCTCGTGACTTGGTACAACGAAAACCTCATACAGGAGTTGGCCTGTGTGAAACCCCTAAATTGTGATTAATATATAAATTAACCAACAATGTTGGAAGGAATTGAAACTCAACGCTTATAAAATGTTACTTCATCATTTCGCAACAGAATTTTATCAGAATTTTATAGACATTTTGATTTTAAAAAAACATTTTTTTCAAAAGCCTGTTTTGTATTTAATTAATTGGCTCCCCCCCCCCTAATAATGCGTTTCTCTCACCTTTCAGCCAATCATTTGCCCCCTGCCATAGCAAGCTCAAGGACTGCTATCAAATTTTGCCAGTTTGCTCCTGCCATAGCAACAACAATGCTAACGTGATCGTGAATCAACTAACTAAGGCTGCTGCTGTAGAGAAACACGGTACACAGATATGATGTGACGGGTGTTTATAATGTCTTCTAGGTGCAGCTTATTTGACACAAACTGCCGTAACTTTCCCACCCTACGTTTTACTTTGTTTCTGCATTTTGCCCGATACTAAAACAGTACCAGGTTGGGTGGATTGTTTGCCGTGCTGCTCTGTTCTCTCTTTAGCACTGATGATGACCCGAAGTATTGGGAATTCTGAACTTCCAGCCCAGTATCATGGCAGTGTCGAAAATAAAGGCAAAGTCAATGTGGATCCTTTTTATGCGACCACGTGACTCAGTAACAGTCAGAGCAAGTGTCCTGGTATTTATTTTCTAAAAAGACTGCTCATTGTGCGCTGGATGGGAGGTGGACGGGTCCAACAAACACAGGACTTTTAACCACGAGACTTGTACTCCAGACTGGAGTTGTATGACCGTGGTTTTGTTTCCTAAACCTAGCATTCGTTTTGTTGCCGAACTAGTTATTTTAAGCCAAAAATTATGATTTTCCAAAACTTAACAAGACGTAATGTCGTCCCGAAGCTACCGTTGTTGCGAGCACCACAAAAAATATCGACGATTCATGTCCCTGTACACGGAACCAACAGATTGCATGAGTTGACTGTGAGACTGTGTTGGATCTTCAGTCACCTCTTACCCGCTTTAGCTCTTTGCACTCCCGTAATAGTTAAGTTGTATTGGCAATGTAATTCTGTGAGAGACAGGATTGGTCATTGTCAAAAAAACGTCCTTAACCTTCTTGGTGATTTGCATCCAAAAATGCCACATCTGTTTGGGGTAATGTCTGGTGCAAAAAGCTTGTATCATGTACCATATTTGATGAGTGAAGGGGAAGGGTTCGACATGACTTCAGTGCAGAATTAGCCAACAATAGAATAACAATATCAACACATGCACGCAGCTGTCACGAGTTTCCAGGTTTCTACTTCGACAGAGTTCCCATTGTTAAGGCAGTATCAAGGAAACAATACAGCATGCTATCTGGAAAGAGATACAGCTGGTAAACATGCTGACTGGAAGAACCTGTAGGCAAATCATTCAGTCACATGTGTACATCAGTACAGAACACATAGTGTATAGACACATTGAGCTTTCTCATTTAAAGTGTAAAGTGTCTGTATGCTCAGACATTGCCAGTAGACATCTTCCTGTAGACCTGATGGTGTGAGTGAGGTGCACACACAGTATTTGTATCTGAGACTGAGGCTGGCTGACCACAGCAGTCACAACATGTCCTTCCTTTTCAATATCTATCCCCTGGTTGAAGCCTTCCATGTGAACTCACTAGACCTCATGAACTACTGATGATAAATATTGACTTTGTCCCACACAGGTGCAACAAAACGAACAGAGAGTAATGAAAATGTCAATCAAATCGATCTCACTCAACCAGTCCTGAGGTGTAATAAGCCAAAATAAATAGTATCACCTGTGTGGGTTGACTTTTGATTGTTATTTATGTTGAGTATGACACTTCATTTTGTATTATTGCTTGAATTAAAGGTGCTGCTGGGATCAAATAGGTGCCAGTTAGTACCCAAGTACTAGAGTAATGTGGAGAAACCTACAAGTGAAATCTGTGCAAACTAGACCAAAGACTTGTTTTCTCCATACACAAGAAGGGTTTTGTGTTGTTTAAAGGCAGCAATGTCAATCCTTTCTTGTTGTTTTTCTGTTGTATTATATTTCTGGCACTGCCAACCAAATTCCTCACTGACGTAACTCAAGTTAGATTCTGTCCCACTAAGTTGACAGAATTTGTTTTTATGTGTAACATTTTGTTCTTTTATCTCTCTGTAACAGCCTACACAGACAAAATCAAGGAGATGTCCATGCTGTCTCTGATCTGCTCCTGCTTCTACACACAGCCACATCCCAACAGCCTCTATCAGTATGGAGGTCAGTCTGTCTGTCTGCCTGCCTGTCTGTCTGCCTGCCTGTCTGCCTGCCTGTCTGCCTGCCTGTCTGTCTGCCTGTCTGTCTGCCTGTCTGTCTGCCTGTCTGTCTGCCTGCCTGCCTGCCTGCCTGTCTGCCTGCCTGTCTGCCTGCCTGCCTGTCTGCCTGCCTGTCTGTCTGCCTGCCTGCCTGCCTGTCTGCCTGCCTGTCTGTCTGTCTGCCTGTCTGCCTGTCTGCCTGTCTGTCTGCCTGTCTGTCTGTCTGCCTGCCTGTCTGTCTGTCTGCCTGCCTGCCTGCCTGCCTGTCTGCCTGCCTGTCTGCCTGCCTGCCTGTCTGCCTGCCTGTCTGTCTGCCTGCCTGCCTGCCTGTCTGCCTGCCTGTCTGTCTGTCTGCCTGCCTGTCTGTCTGCCTGTCTGCCTGTCTGTCTGCCTGTCTGTCTGCCTGCCTGCCTGTCTGTCTGCCTGTCTGCCTGTCTGTCTGCCTGCCTGTCTGCCTGCCTCTCTGTCTGCCTGCCTGCCTGTCTGTCTGCCTGTCTGTCTGTCTGCCTGTCTGTCTGTCTGTCTGCCTGTCTGTCTGCCTGCCTGCCTGTCTGCCTGCCTGTCTGTCTGTCTGTCTGTAGTCTGCATCTGCTTAGTGTACCACCCCAACTATGCTTAGGTTACCAATGCCTTTATTTTTAAGCTGTGCTCAAAAACTAAATGTCAAGTACAACATGAAATTCAGCAGAGTGGGGCGCTTAAAAAGGCCAAATCATTGCCACGGCAACATCAGATAAGCCACCCACCACGATAAGTGTCTCTGCCAAGGTCAGTGACAAATAGGACGGCCTTGTGAAAGAGCTTGTGTTTGTTGGAACAAGCTAATGCTAAGAGTAAAAGAAGACCTGTGAATTAGGCCAGACCTATAAAGTGCAGTGAAAGAGCAAAAGACAATACAATAATATGATAAGTATATAAACAGAGTGTCACAAGAAGAGTGACACACTTTACCCCTGTTTACTACCAATCATGTTCACAGCTCCTTTCAGATCACAGCTCTCTCCTTTTGCCACATTTAATGCCTTTATTCAAAGTCTAGGGAGGACAGGGAATGAGGAAGGGGGGTGGGGTGGAATGAGGTGCAGCTTGTACAGTCTTTTTGATAAACAATGCTGAGACACAATCCAGAGACCCAGCCCTCTGATTTATGAGAGAGCATGCAAGCTATCAAAAATAACTAAAGAAAGGAAGACCTTGCACCTGATAAGCAGCTTACTGTTTTACCGTTGCTGTGTCAGACCTGGAGGTGAAGGGCCTGAACAAGCGAGCGTCAGGCCAGTCGTTTGAGGTTATCCTGAAGGATCCCGACCAGTCCGGGGACAAAAGCCAGCCTCAGCCGCTGCCCTCCCCGCCGAGGAGGGAGTCGTCCCTGGAGGAGCTCCAGAGGAGGCTGGAGGCTGCTGAGGATAGGAGGAAGGTAAGCAGCCATGTGATCGCAGCATGGCCCCGTGATGGAGTGTCGCGGGGCCATGCTGATTGTATCTACATTAAGCCACAGTATGCTAATATACCTCCTTTCATTTTCAGTTGAGGATTTCTGTACATTGCTTTCCCACCATATGTATTCTATAATAGCCCAGATAGATTCAACTGAAGTCTTGTCATTCTCAAGTAATTAAAGATATAATAATATAATAAAAATAGATAGAGTTAAATGAATAGAAAAGAAAGTTATTATTTCTTGTAAACTGTTTTCAATCTGTTGAAATCAAATCGGGGTCGGCCATAATTATTGTGAAACCCACATAGGCTGAGCTCACTCCTCCAGCCAGGAGCAGAGCTTCGCCTCACTGCTCCTCCGAATACCCGCTGAATGGGAAGGGAGGCACGGGAGAACCAGAACCAGAACCAGGACTGACACGAGAGGTTCGCTAAAGGGACTAAATGAAAAGTGGCATTTATACACATTGTTGGGGTTCTGGCGCCACCTCCTGGCTGGTTGAGTCCCTCACATGGGACTCCCCTC
The DNA here is from genome assembly GCF_949748355.1 of Melanostigma gelatinosum. NCBI lineage: Eukaryota > Metazoa > Chordata > Actinopteri > Perciformes > Zoarcidae > Melanostigma > Melanostigma gelatinosum. Next base: position 28,300,787 of record NC_136636.1, read on the forward strand.
CTCACAAATGACCTAGGGTCTGATCCTTGCCCCCTTGAGATGACCACACCTCCACCTTCGGTCCACCGCGGAGGTGGACCTTTCATTGGCCGACAAGCCGTCTCCCGCTGTGCGCAGAGACCCGCTTATAAGCGGCAACGCAGCCCAAAATCGGTCTCTTCGCTCTGGACTTCCGTCTGGTCTCTAAGAAGAATCACCAGAGGACCCGATCGACCTCAACCCCCACTCATCTCAGCACGCACGTGCCATTTCGCTGGACGAAATCGACCACGTCTATTCTGAGTTAAGGCCTTGGCCCGCATCCTTCCTCCCACGCACCACTCCCCATCTTCGTGTACACGCTACGGTACTAGGGAGACCTTTTGGAGTTGTTAGGAGCGAAGGTCTGGCCAGACCCTCGGTCGTCCTGCTCTGCAGCAGAGTCCGTTCAACAGTCCTCAAAACTCAGTACAAAGTCTTTCTCGGGCTGCTGCGTCTTCTCCGTTGTCCAGTTGGTAAAGGCGAGCAGGGGGGGGAGGTGATTCTCCGTCTTTCAATTTTTGTCCACGAACGGTGGTCTTCTTTCCGTGAACAGAGACGAAGTCCTCGGACGCGGCTGTCGAACGAGGTCCAGTGTTTCTCCATGGATGGCTCGGTCGGCGTCCCATCGTGAATTCCCGTCTTGCTGTTTGCAAGTTACTTCTTTTATAACACTTTTGGGCTGCCTCTCGCGTCTCTCCTGTTCAATACATGATCTCATCCCCCCACCCTCTGGAGAGGGCGTTGGGTTCGAACATGTCCGGACATGTCCAGGCTTCATCCTGTATCATGCCTCCATGACTCATCTCTTGCAACAGTCTTCTCCTAATTTCTGCAAGTCATCCTGACAAGCACTTTTCTCGCCGCTCCGGTTACACAAGACATTTGTTAAACACTTCTTACAATTGTTAAATCAGTTTAGTTAGTACACATTTGCTTATAAAATGATTATTGATCTCATCCTTCATCATTATTTCCCCATCCCTTGAAGCCAACACCCTGCTTACTTCCTCTTTCTCCGTACTTTCTACACTCAGACTGCACTATACTCAGATACACTTATTATTATTATCAGGTTTACATTTGTTAAATCACTCTATGTATTAAACATTTGTTATGTAACGATCATACACTTTATCTTTCGATTACACTTTAACTATTGATTTCTGAGTATATGCTTTTTATATCCTGACCTTCCCCTGATCGTGTATGCATGTTTTCGAGGCAGCTCTGTTGGGCTCAACTCTTCTTGACAGCAGAAATAGCCAGACCCCTCACGGAGCTTCTGCGCAAAGATAGCCCTTTCGAATGGGGGGGACCCCAAGAGCAATCCTTCCGCCAAATGAAGGAGAAGCTCTGCTCCGCCCCCTGTCTGGCCTACCCAGACAAAGACAAAGAGTTCCATCTTGAGGCCAGCTTCTCTTCCCAGTGCCTTAGCGCTGCTTTGGCACAGAAATACGACACCGACCAGCGGGTCGTTGCCTACGCCAGCCGACCTTTAAGCACCGTCGAGATTAAGTTCTCCGACTGCGAAAAGGCCCTTCTTGCCACCGTTTGGGCTGTGGAACATTTCCGTAGCTACATCGGAGGTCAGAAAGTCATCATCGAGACTTGCCACCAACCGGTCGTATTCTTGAACAGTCAGCGACTGAGAGAGGGTCGAGTCTCTAACAGTCGTATCGCATCCTGGATGATGGCGTTGCAAGGCTATGATGTTGAGATTAAGTACGCCCAGAACCACAAGATGGCTCTGGGCCAGGGTCTTGCGCAGTGCCAACACTGCGACTGTGAAGAACAGCCAAGCTCCCAATCTTCAATCATCACAACCCCATCGCTTCCATCCAACCATCATTACTATGATGAGAACATCTGCCGATGCCTCCCGAAGGTCTATGTGGACGGCTGCTCATTCCATCACGAGAGCCAGATCCGCGCTGGAGTCGGTATCAAATGGGTGGGCTTCGAAACAAACGAGCCACCCTGCTACCAACTCGGATCAAAGTCGAGCCAATATGCAGAGATTGCAGCAGCACTCATCGCACTCCAACAGGCCACTAGGCAAGCGGTTGTACAGCTGGTGATCTGCTCAGACTCTAATTATGCTCGCCACAGTTTCATCTCTCACTTCCCTACGTGGAAGGCGAATGGCATGAAAAATGCTCGAAACAAAGAGGTCCAACATTCAGAGCTCTTCCTCACATGCGATCAGCTTGTGACAACCCAGGGGATGACAATTTACTGGAAGAAGGTAAAGGGTCATTCCCAAACCTCCGGCCCTGATAGGGACGGGAACGATGAGGCGGACCGCCTCGCCAAATTGGGGGCTGAACAAGGCACGCCTTGGGAGTTCCAGGAAAGCTGGCTCCCAAGCCCCCAAACGTACGCAGTGAATGCAATCACTTGGCGGCAAACCAAAGAGAAAGCAGAGAATCCGCAGTCGTGCCTCCAGACCTTGCACCTGGGACGCAAACCAGGCGACACAGACTTGGTCACGATGCAGGAACGAGACCCGGCTATTCAAAGCATTCAAAACCAGATACTGAACCTTCCGTCACAACAGGTGGCACCGCCACCGTTAGACTCACGAGAACTGAAAGACCTTAAGCCCGTCCAGTCACACCTGAAGATAGACCAGGGTCTGTTGGTCTACTCCTACGAGGGCCAGGGCCCGTCCCGTTGGGTCGTACCAACTGACCATAGGGGGGTGATGTTGACCCATGCTCACGACTCCTTAACAGGAGGACACCGGGGCTACAAGGCAACTCTCAACACCCTCAAGCAAGTCGCTTATTGGCCGTCCATGATGCGGGACACTAAGTCCTACGTACGGGGATGTCTGGTCTGTTGCCAGTTCCAGCCATCCCGCCCCATCAGTCGTGCCCCACTCCAAGCAAGGGGGGTCACATTCCCATGGTCCAACCTCCAAATCGACTGGGTCGGTCCAGTCCCTAAGTCCTCAAGAGGTAACAAATACCTCCTCACCGTCACATGCGCGTTCACTAAATGGGTGGAATGCCTCCCAGCACCCAATGACACGGCTATGACGACTGCAGTCCTACTTCTGAACCACGTGTTCAGCCGTTGGGGTTTACCCCTCCATCGATTCAGACCAAGGTACCCATTTCACCTCCCACGTCATGACTAGCGTGTACGACATCTTGGGAATTGAATCCAAATTCCACATTTCGTACCACCCCCAGTCCTCCGGTCAGGTCGAATGGGCCAACCGCACCATTGTCAGCATGCTCAAGAAGTATGTTAACAACAGTGGCAGAGACTGGGACGTGAAACTCCCCGTGGTACTGATGGCCATTGGGCCCCTTTTTTCCATCGGCCTCTCGGCCGCCAACTCCATTAGCCTGAGCGCGCTACAAAGACACATGGGCGAACGTGACAAAGAAATGCTAGAGATCCAACAGTGAATCCAACTCCAACAAGCACAGTTACAGGGCCTGGGTAAAACCCTTCAGGGAACCATCGTCACTGTAAACTTACATTCTGCTCTCCTCAATAACACCTTGCATGCCTTAGCTACTCTCTCCGAAGTAGTCCAAGAAGACATAACCTATGTACGAGTAGTACGAGATTTAATGCAGGATCTCATCAGAGAAATCAGCTCATCGGTCAATAGCTTGACCAGTGGGAAAATCCCACCCTATCTGGTCCCTTTGGACCTTGTTGACAAAATCCTTAGATCTGCGACCACTACTGTTGTGCAACCATCACAGGTACATCTAGCTTATAGTCTTCCCGATATCCCGATATCGGTAGATCCAAAGAACCTAGAAATAGGATTCATTCTGAATCTACCAATCATAGAGAGACAAAATGTATATCGAATGAAGTCAGTTTTGAATGTCGGATTCTGGAAAGGTGATACACATGTACACCTCACAACACCGCCAATCCTTGCTTACCATGATGACGATCTCTCCCTCTACCTCATCCCCAACCTAGGCATGTGTACAAAAACTAAAGACATCCACTCGGTCTGCCCGAGCAACCCTTTCGTTAGAGACGTAACAGGCTACCTCTGCGGCTTGAGAGCCGAGTCCCCTGAACAGAGGTGCCGAGGTAGTCTGTCCGTCTAAGGATGATGGTACGGAGACGAGAGTAGAACGAGCAGGCAACAAATGGCTGGTTAGCACCCCCGCCGCCGAAGTCCTCATATCCTACGATCGCCACGACACCGCCACTAAGCTAACTTTACCAAATCAGACATTCTTTTTGACAGTTCCACAAGGAGCCACCGTGCACATCCATGACATTGTCCTCCATTACCTCAACCCAGACACACACAATGTAGAGATTGAGATTATGGACGCCTTCAAGGGTCACAACCTCACCATTGATGATAACATTCAACAGCAGCTTCTAACAGAAGGGACGAAATTGGTCCAGTTCAGCCTCAAACCCACTGGACTCACTACCACATTGTTTAACCATTTGATTAGGTCCAACCCCTATCAGGCAAACAACCTCAGCATGCTAGCCTTGGGACTCCTTCTTAGTGGCTGGATAATCACAGCAATCGTCGCACATATTATGTACAAATACATCCAGAAGCTACAGAACAGACTGGATTCCCTCCTATACGGAGCTCCACGAGTGAGCCACCCGGCGAGCGCTCCGCTGACGGTCTCCAGTCCTGTCTAGGAGTAGAATCAGTAACCACTGTATCCCTCCTCTGCTTCACTTCTTTCTACCTCTTTTCTTTTTATCCTTTGTGTTTTGTTTTTGTTTTATTTGGGTTGTTACTTTCTTTGACACTATACCGCAATGCTTGAAGTATCACAACATCATATTAGCGATTGAATTATTTGGGAATAATGTTTTGCTCACCTATGATTTGAATTGTGTATGATAGTAGATGTAGGGAAAAAGTAGTTAAAGTCATCTGCCCAGATGCCACCTTCGTTAGCAACCAGACACCAGTGAACTCTGAACTCTGAACTCTGAACATTGAACACTGCCTGTTAACCACTGCTTTTGATCCCAGGAATACCTGGACTGTCTAACCTCTTCAGGTTCTCAGGAATATATGGACAGTTTTTCCCCATCACATGGATGTAAGTGCCAGCCCCTGGTTTGCTCTAAAGACCGTGACCAGCATCCCGCTCTTCAGACCAAAGGGGGATGTTGGGGTTCTGGCGCCACCTCCTGGCTGGTTGAGTCCCTCACATGGGCCTCCCCTCCTCACAAATGACCTAGGGTCTGATCCTTGCCCCCTTGAGATGACCACACCTCCACCTTCGGTCCACCGCGGAGGTGGACCTTTCATTGGCCGACAAGCCGTCTTCCGCTGTGGGCAGAGACCCGCTTATAAGCGGCAACGCAGCCCAAAATCGGTCTCTTCGCTCTGGACTTCCGTCTGGTCTCTAAGAAGAATCACCAGAGGACCCGATCGACCTCAACCCCCACTCATCTCAGCACGCACGTGCCATTTCGCTGGACGAAATCGACCACGTCTATTCTGAGTTAAGGCCTTGGCCCGCATCCTTCCTCCCACGCACCACTCCCCACCTTCGTGTACACGCTACGGTACTAGGGAGACCAAACAATCTTCCTTCACCGACCATTACCGGGAGATACGAACCGACACGTGTCTTAGCCGACGTTGGAAACCACAGGCCCTCCCCTCTGCAGCGAGCCGGGCCGAAACAGCAGCCGCTCACCAGCGACGCCGAACAGCAGCAGCCTCACGCTTTTCTTTTTCCTCCTGGAGGAGGAAAACCCATTCATCGACAAACACTCTACAACCTTGCCACGAAGCATCTCATAGTAAGAGTTACGGTGTCTGGGCGTAGTTTAGCTTAAATTAACTTAAGTTTAATTCAGGCCGTTCATTTATATGTTATTTTTCCCGTGTTTTTGTCGTGTTAAAGTCATTGTTTTTGTTTTGCTGAGAGATTGCCCAATCGTCGACGGAGCTCCGAGGCCCGTCGTACTGTGCGTTTCCTGTTTGACTGTTGCTTTTGGGATTATTTGATTTCATTTTTGTTCTTGCTCTATTTCCTTGAATCGATTCTGTGAGTGAAGTGTGGAAACGCGACTATCGGGCTTAAGTGTCGTCAGTTCGCGAAGCGACAACGGCAACTTGTGTGAGATACGATCGGCGATCCTCATTTTCACTACAACGCGACATCGCACACAGAAACTCTGATTCCTCTCTCTGCCCTTTTATTCCTCTTGTTTTCCGTAACTTGCACACACATAGAGCTCCGGATTGTGGGTGAAACTCTCACCGATTGTTCTAACACACGTGTGCGCCGACACACGCAACCACATATAGCTGACCCCACCCCTCCGCCATATGGTCTAAGTCACTCGACTCCGCCATCTCGTGGTAGGTTTTAGCTATAGCTCTTTAAGGCCCCTCCCTGTTTGTCTGCGTCACTCGACGCCGCCATCTTTGTAGTCTTTAGCTATAGCTTTAAGACCCACCTTCCTTTTCACACACAGACCCACACACACACACACATACTTGTATTACATACATCATCACCCATTTTATTCATTTGTTTAGATATTGTATGATATCGTTGTTGGTTATGATATTAATTGATCTGATCACTTATTATTTCGATTGAATAAATTCTGTTATATTTTAAAGAGCAGTCGTTTGTGATTACTTGTGCATATTTGTGTAATAAGATCTGTATGTAGTAGCCCGTGTACAAACTTAAACCTTCACTGTCACTTCGAATGTGTAGTCGCACCCGACTATTGACATTACGAGTGGCCACTAATTATGAGACTTAGTTTATCGTTTGGTTATTAGTCCCTGTTTACAGGGTGGTGCCCCGTTGTTATTAATAATCATTAATAATTGTTACTTACATTAATAATTCTATTGATGTCAAGAATTCAGTTTCTTAAATACTGATAACCCAAACACGCCCCTCTACGTTCCCAACAACATTCAAATCAATCTTATTAACAGCTTATGATTAAATTGGTTGTTATGATGTGTTCTCCATAATAATAGCAGTATAACAAATAGTAATGCCAAATAAACTTGATATTATTTTTAGTTTCCTTCAAAGATACCTGACACTTTCTGTTACGTGTTGTATTTGCATATTTGCATATTTGCAAATTGCATACTATGAAGACCACTGGCTTTACTGTCTTACTTTTGACTGACAATACATTTGGATGTATTTTAAGGAGAATATTACCTATTTAAAAAGCAATTGTAATTGTTATTTAACAAATGAGAGCTCTTTATCAGCTCATCTCTTCACTCACATTGAGATACAATGCTTAGTATACACATCCACCTGAAAATCTATAAAAGTGAGGGGGACATGTGGAAATCAGTCCTTGGTTCCAGCTTGTAACTCCTAAAGACACCATCACTGGCACTCACATCGACAGAAAATCCAATATTACCGGGCCATGATCAACTAATCTAAAAGGAGATGGTTTATATCTTGTTTAATTTGTTAACAAATTGTTAAAAATGCATTATTGATGCTGTATGTATGATACTAGTGTCGTGCCAGTGCGGGCTGATTGCTTGGCAACAACTATCAGCTATGTAAAGATATAGTGGAGTTATGTCTGTGCGTTGTAGTCCGACCCTCTGTCCTTTGTTTCATAGTTGGGCCGGCGATGTGTGCTTTTAGTGCATGTTAGTGCATTTTGACTGCACGCTCAGACTACAGAGGATGAATGTTGGGCCCTCCCAAGTAATGTGTTAAGAAATGGCTCAGTCGTCACCTGTCTTTGTCAATTCATGAGTAAGCCGGTTGGAATGCAACACTTTGAACGGGACTATTATGCTGAACAGGTTTGTTAACTGTACAGTGGTTGGCAAGGTTACTGTATAATAAAGTAGTTCCACACATTGTAAATACCTTTATATGAGGGCAAGCTAGGCCGCCGCCTCTTTTCCTCAAAGCAAAGGTTAACCACAAGATGTGTTTGTGAAACAACTCTAATCCTGCTCTAAAAGGACGAACTAGTGTGTTCTTCCATCCAGCTCGTCTTTCTATGACCTGCTATCTTTCAGCTCCAAGCTTTCCCAGTTTTTTACTGCGAGATCCCCTCAGACTGATTCTTGGATGTCAACATAAAATAAGTTTGGAGGAAATAAGAAACAATGGAAAGAGGGTTTGAACACGACCTGGCACAAGGGAGTGTCGAAATAACAGGGTAGGACAATTAATAGGGTGTGCAAGACAACAGCTACGCAACAAAGAAACCAAAGACATAAGAGATCTGTGGCACCTTCCTAACTAAAGCTTCAACCCTAAGTGACGCTTAACAGATTATGCTGTCAAGTGGTAAAAATAAAACCTGCAGCAACGTAACACAATTGTGATTGACCCCGATGGAATTTCTTTTCTTGGGCCCTCGCCCAAAACACAAGCACCAGTTTGTGCACACACACATACAGAAAAATACAATGATGGTAATTCGGTATCTTTGTCTGAACCTAACTGAGTAGTTTCCTGCGAAGACGGAACTTTATTTTGAAAAGACCGCATGCAACGAGCGAAAACTGACATTGTCTTCTCAACCATGAGCGATGCTGCACTGCAAAGTGCACGGCTTGGATCTTAACTTTTGTCAGACGCCCTGAGGGAGATCGACTGAAAGTTTCCTACTTGCTGTTGGTTATATTGAATGTCAGAACAAAAAGTGGTTGCGCCTCCAGTCTGATCTTGAGTGCAGAGCAGACAGGTAGCCTACGTGGTTTGTTGAGATGATGTAACAGAAGTGCATATTGGATAGTGGATATTGGATAATCTAGGTGGTAAATAAATGGATCATAGTTTTATACTCTACTTATGACTGGACCAGTCTGGAGCAAATAAAAGATTTCCTAAAAGAAAAGAATATATTTTAGTCCAACAGTTATCCTGTTTGCGTCATACCTTGACTCCTGATGAATGCCGGGTCACACCTTATAGGATTGTCTATTCCTGTACATCCTGTTTCGTCATGCGAGCTCTGCTCTGTTTCCGACACCTGCTCAGCTACAGAGTTTATTGTGCAGAGAAGTCTGCCCTCAGCAGAAGCAAGATGAATCCCCCCAGACACTGGTGATGGCTGATGAGGCTGATAGAATGATGAGTTGATGAAGTTGATGAAGCTATGAAGACCGGGTGGAGATGGGGAGGTGGAGAGGCGAGTAACAGCAACATGAACGTTCTAGAGTCAGAGAGACAAAAAAAGAGACAGCAGCGAGATAATAGGCTCAATTAACGATTTAATTGAGTCGCTGTGCTATTGGCTAGAAGAGACTGATATCATGATTGACAGCCCCAAACAATGACAGCAAGGAAATGATCAGCATGCGTGAGAGGAGCGAATGATAGATGGATGAGAAATAAACTACAGGCCTTAACCTGCAAAAATATTGTCTTCCTGACTGAACTTACACTTAAGCTTCATTAGGCCATGTAGATAAATGTTAGTTGACATCATGTGTGAACATTTGCCCAGAACATGCATTGGTGTTGTACATACGAGAACTAAATAAAGAAAAATATGAAGAACAATGTAATTGTAGGACGGGGGAATTTGGGCCCCTGACATCTTCTTGGCCCCTGTGCAGCTGCACACCGGTGGCGGCACAGATGCACAGATCCCTGCCAGGATGTGTCTGCACACACCACGTCGAGACCGCAGGCGTATCAGGCGTGTTTTTCCCTCGCAAGTAGATCCGCTCTCATTGTATGCAGCTGTCTGCAGTTCACTGTGTAAGGCTTCATGGTGACTTCCTCTGAACAGGTACTGTCAGTTCTGCTGTGAGTTTAGTCCCGTTAGCTGTTAGCTCTGTCAGCTGTATTAGCCCTGTTTGCTGTTAGCAAAACTCAATAAAACTCACCAAACATGTCTAAGTTAGTCTTTCCACTGTTCCATCAAACCCTTAATTCACTGATTTAGATGTAAAAATATGTTGGCTCTACATGCTGTCTCACAACTCTCATTCTCAAGGCACCATTAAATTAGCAAAAATTGCCAATACAATCTCCCCAAAAAACCAACTGCCAGAACTGCCCAGCAGCTGCTAACAGATAACTAGCTGGCCTCCAACTGACAGGAGCAGATATGTTGTAGTGAGCGCTCAGTCCTGGGACAACTAACGGCCGTTTGGCTTGAGCCCTGTTCCAATCGATCACTGCTGTAATGTTTGATTGAAGCTTCTGCAGGAGAGTCCAAACTGACGCAGTTATTTGCAGCCTGATAAGAGTAGTGAGAAGTCAGCAGCAATGACAGTGTAAAACTAAGTCAATTAAATATGTTGTCAAGAAAACATGTTTTCAAAAAGTGTAAATCACTGCAACCACAAATGATTCTTAAGCATTAAAGTTATAAATGAGCATACAAAATATTAGGCTGATGGGTCCAGTAGTGTGCGAGATTAGCCATGGACAAACAGACAGACACAGTGATGCACACACAGACGCACACAACCCTGCACGACCGATTACATAATCTCCTGGTGGAGATAATAAAGTGACTCAGAGAGCAGATAAGAGGGATTCACTGAGAGGCTGTGTTGAAACTTCAGTGGGTGGCATGTTTTTATTTCAAAACAGCATGAGCCATTAAGTGATTATAGAAATATATGTGTCATCAAGTCAACCCATGCATGTATCATAGTTATGTTGTGCTCCAGGGCAGTACATGTCCTATTGATTGTATTGATTGATAACTTTAAAGCTTGCTTCAAAGCTGTCAGGAAATTCCGCTGTTTGATGAACTTGGTTTTTGGTGTTCACGAATCCCTGCCAAACCCAACTACCATTACCATAATCACCTGCATTATAACGGTGTCTCCACTCTCTTTGTCGTCCCCCCCCCCCCCCCCCGATCTGTATCTGCCACGCTGCTGTAGTCCCAGGAGGCCCTGTTGCTGAAGCAGCTTGCAGAGAAGAGGGAGCATGAGCAGGAGGTGCTCCACAAGGCGCGCGAGGAGAACAACATCTTTAGCAAGAAGACGGAGGAGAAGCTCACCCAAAAGATGGAGGTCAACCAGGAGAACCGGGAGGTCCACCTAAATGCTCTCAAACAACGGCTGCGTGACAAAGCAAGTCTTCCCATTTTGTGATCATTTGTGACTGTGGGCATGAAACATGTGCCACCACTGGAGGAGGAAGCCCTTGTGGTTGGGAACCTCACTCGGTTATCAAGGGCAGCTTTAGGACCCTGGCCCTAACACCCCCAATTTAGATGCCAATCTGACCCTTATTGCTTCACTAAAACACAACAGCTGTTGTCTAAGCTTTATAATCACACTGCAACATCATATATGATACACAAGCAGAGTATCAAAAACAATCTGAGCCAACCAAGTTAGTAAATCACATACTACTGAACGTCATTTTAACTTTAGCTTGCAACAGGAATGTCTTTCAACTGTATGTCTCATTTATGTTCTACTGTCAGCCTATCCCGGGGGAAGAGCTCTCTTACCTTTAGGAGACGACGAAGGCCCCCTCAGAGATGAGCAACACTGGACTTTTTATTGGAATGCACGAAATACAAACCAGTTTTATTTGCTTTTTACAAAAAAAGATAAAAGCTTACAAAAATGAACAATGAAAAATAAGTGAAAGAAAGGACAAAATGTCAAAAACCAAGCTCAAAAAGAACCAAGTTCCCTCAGAGAACCCTCAAAAGAGCCCCGACCCTTTGTTGTCTCCGATACATCTTTTCTTGGCGCTTCCTCGACCTCCGGGTCCATATAAGGTCCATAAACAGATCATTCTTAAATCATTGGACAAAACAGTTTTCGTCGTCGGTCAATAAATGATAGAAAAACACACATCAAAGCTAATCATCATTGAACTGTCCCTAAACAATATGAGATTACATGTAACGAGTATAACGAGTGTGAATGTTAGTTAGTCCTGATGGTGTAGCCCCTACCATCAGCGTATGAATGGGTGTGAATGGGTGAATGATGATAAGTAGTGTGAAAGCGCTATACAAGTACAGTCCATTTACCATGTATGCAGTGGCGGCTGGTGGAAAATTCTCTAGGTAGGGCCATCCTATCAATTTCAGCAAACATCCCAGTATGATTTAATGCAAAAAAATGTAAGTATCAAGTATTATTACTTTGCAGTTAAATATTTAACATTTATTCCAACACGAAAAAAAGCAGTAAATAACACTTATATAATATAATATAACATGTTTATTTATTGAGATGCCCCTATGGACCTTGTTATAGGAGGTAAAGATCAGGAGAAGTAAACATGAAGTGTAATTATGAATACTGATGTTAAATTAAACTATGATGAGTTTTCACTGTTAATTTAACATCTCTATTACATGTTGATGCCTCCATGACCAAGTTAAGCAGATGAGACTGAGGACAGCTATGTAGAAGAAAAGATGTTCACTTTGTCTAATATGTAGCTTGACAGAGTTCTCATGTGTGTCCTGGTGTTCTCATGTTTCCTTACCTCCTCATCCCTCACTCCCTACCCTGGTGTTCTCATGTTTCCTTACCTCCTCATCCCTCACTCCCTACCCTGGTGTTCTCATGTCTCCTTACCTCCTCATCCCTCACTCCCTACCCTGGTGTTCTCATGTTTCCTTACCTCCTCATCCCTCACTCCCTACCCTGGTGTTCTCATGTCTCCTTACCTCCTCATCCCTCACTCCCTACCCTGGTGTTCTCATGTTTCCTTACCTCCTCATCCCTCACTCCCTACCCTGGTGTTCTCATGTCTCCTTACCTCCTCATCCCTCACTCCCTACCCTGGTGTTCTCATGTTTCCTTACCTCCTCATCCCTCACTCCCTACCCTGGTGTTCTCATGTTTCCTTACCTCCTCATCCCTCACTCCCGTAACTGTCCGTGTTGGATCTGTCCCAGTTGTTTTAAAAAGCGAAATAAATGATTAGCATGACGTCATCCAGCTAGCCAAACCTGTCTGGTGTACTGCTAGTACAGAAGCTTCGCATGTACTGCTTCCCTTTCCTGCTAGTCTGCTGTCTGATTGTGAGGTCAGGCTGATCTGATATCAGCTCTTTGGCTGCAGAATCTCCGCCAAAGTTCTCCTCTCAAACGGGTCTTGGAGGAGGAGTGCTCGCGCTGGCGCTCACCTGTAGAGACTTCTCCTGACGAGAACGTGCAGCTAGGGGGGCCAGATCGTTCTGGCCCCACTCTGAATCTATTTGAGGCCGCTGATTGGCTAAATTGTATGTCACTCATTTATATCTTGAATCAGCAATTGGCTAATCTGCTTCATAGACCCGCCTCTTTTGTGAAATGATTCGGCCCCCCTAGCTGCGCGTTCTCAGAGGGTCGTGCACACAGACAGAGAGCACGAGCAGAGAGCACACAGGCGGAGAGGACGAGCAGGAAAAGCATATATTTTGCGCAGATATCATATTTTACAGACATTACTGGGTACATTCCATAATACAAAAACAAATATTGACAATTTGTATAATTTATGATTATTGTTGGAATGCTGTTAAGCATTCCAACACACACACCCACCCCATTTTAAAATAAAAGCCGCACACACATGATTTGTTGCAGCTGTTACGTGTTGCAGCTCGGCCAATCAGACATGAGTATTCTGATAAGTTTCCTGATTCGAGTGACATTTACACACACCGCGACACAAGAGGGAGAGGTGAGGAAAGACATGGCAGAGCAGGACAACAGTCATGTAAGCTGTAAAATTTGTGTTTTGCCACTGTGTCCACAATCTTCACTCTTCATGCATAATTTCTGGATGTAGAAGTAGCTAATATTGTCCTTGTCATAGAATAATTACTGTAGAATCCCACAGATTTCCACATTTGACACAGAAGCTGTTAATTGAGAGGAAAACCAACTTTCTGCTCCATAGAGACCAATGTTAAATTTAGCTTCAAAAACATCTTCCACAGAACACGGTACCCCATTTCTAGATCGCCAGTTAAGCCACATTTTTTACACTACAGACACAATTTTTACAGGATCTGTTCTTCAACTCATTCTTCCCCTCAATTATTAATATCGGAGCAATAGGAGATATGGTTATGGGTGTTTTGATGATTTGTTTGAGAGGTGTTTCCCTGTTTTATCTCCATGAAATGGCTTCAGGCACACAGGTGTTCGCGATTGAGCCAATTAGTGATGTTGATAAACACACAGACTCACAGACACACGCGCACATACACTCCTCTCCCTCTCTCTCTCTGTGTCTCTCATACAGTCATTCAGGTCTTAGGGATCTTTAGAGGTCTTTCCGCCCTCCTCCACCCCCCCCCCCCCACACACACACACACATACACACACACGCCATTTTAAAATAAAAGCCCCACAGAATGAATCCTAACTGAAATGCTTGTGATGAGCCTGTCATTTAATAACCGGTTTATGTTTATCTAACATTATGATTCTGTCTCCTCTCCCCTTCTCCCCCACACCCCATTTCAAAATAAAAGCCCCAGAGAGTGAATTCTAACTGAACTGCTTGTGATGAAGCCTGTCATTTAATAACCTCTGTTTATGTGTGTCAGACATTATGATTATGTCTCCTCTCCCCCTCCCTCCTCCACCCAGTCCCACCCTTTCAAAATAAAAGCCTCATGGATTAACTGTATTTAAACGTTTCGCTCAAAATTAGGCTTTTTTGTTGAAATAATGAATGCTCTTACTAATACTGCGACAACTACTACTACTGCTAATATTTCTAGTATTACCACTACTACTACAACTTTTGCTGTTGCTACTATTACTACTACTGCTACTGCTATTACTGCTACCATAAATGTTATTACTACCACTACTGCTATTACTACCACTACCACTACTATTATTACTGATACCACAACTGCTAATACTGCTATTCCTGCTACTACCAGTACTAATAACCAGTACTAATACTACTACAGCTATTAGTACGACTGCTAATACTACTACTTCTACTACTTCTTCTAATTACAAATACTTCGACGACAACTTCTACTACTACTGCTACTACAAATATCACTACTGCTACAACTAGTACTTATTCAAATGCTACTCATACTTATACTGCGAATAATACTTCTACTACTACTATAACAAATATTACTACTGCTGGAATTCTTTTAAGCTACAGAAACTGTTCGAATATCAAAATGTTCAGCTCTTTCAGGAGAGGGGTGATATAACTTCATATTTATAATCTTTCAACTTTTTGAATTATTCAGCTTTTTGCAATTTTTTTTTTAAATTGGATATCTATTTTCAGCAATGTTTTTGAGATTCATTTCAGCTTTCAGCATTCCAACGCATTTTCAGCAGGAAATGCATTTTCTAGTTATAATTTCTTTTCTTTTTTTTTTTTCGTGTGGCTCATGGTGGGGCCATGGCCCATGGCCCTCTATTGACCAGCCGCCACTGCATGTATGCATAAAAAGGTCAGTAACACCTTAAGTTAGGACTTCCTACAGGTCACAGGAGTCATGTTTATGTCGGTGTGAGAATCACAACATGCCTGATTTTCTTCAGTTCACTCAGGTTTATTTGCAACACACATTACTTTATACCCTCCTGCTGCTCCCAGTCTTGCCCCCCCCCCCCTTCATTAGTTTGTCTTCCTCTTGTATAAACCTAAAAGTACTACGAACCCCAAGGCCACTGGGCCTACCCCCCAACTTGGCGGCGCTCTAAAGAACAGGGAGACCGATGATAGCCAATCCCCCCCTTTGATGGTTTGGTTCGTGCTTAATTTGCGCGAGCTGAGTCTGTGCATTCTTGCGCACGATACATCCTCGACTCCCTACTTCCTGTCCTGTTATCCTGTCCTGTACATCATTGTGAATCTGTTGACCTCCCAACTGAACTAGACATTTTTATCTGAGTGCAAAACTTTACGAGGTCGAAGCGACCTGAAAGAGCATAAGGCACTCTGCCTCAGTGATGTGACTATATGACAATGATACAGTCCTATATCAAAGTATGAATGTGAATACACATGACTTTTAAAACATTGAATGTCATTTTACACGCATACATTTTTCTCCCATAGTTTCCTTTGTACAGTATAAGTGTCAGCCAGATGCTCAAACCTCAGGATATTGCTGCTACGCTTTAGGGTCCTCAGGTATACAGGTGTTAGATAGTATCAAAGTTCATCTGCAGTACACAGAAAAACCACAGTTTCACCTTGTTGCAAGTATTTGCTGAAACCACAATTTCAATAAGTAAATTAATCAATTAGCGTATCAATTATTTTATAGAAAGATAGCGAGACAGGTTTTGTTTCTGCGGACATTCTTGGTGGATACCTCAGCAATATAATGAAACACTCACATATTGAATGTAATTCTGATGTAAGCGTTACATGAGACCGTTTTAGTTTAGGTTAGTGTACATTTTTAGACATACATAATAAGTCTTTCATCCAACCCTGCACATTTTATTGTACATTGCGCTATAGGATGTCAAAATAAAACTACTTCCAATTTCTACTTCAGTGTCTCCTCCACTGTCTTTGTTCTCAAGAACAGCAGATTCTATTTCACTTCTCATGAAATGCAACAGGTCTTGTATTTAAAGACAAGGTGCTGACATCACAAAGGTTCAGGAACCCAGGGGGGGAAACGTATCAATTACATGCCGTGATCACCCTGAATGAATACAATAGATTACTAAAAACTGTTTTAAGTCATTTTTTAATGAGCACCCAAAATGTGCATGTATATGCAGGTTTTTTAAACAATGACAATCTCCTCTCCATTGCCATTCATGGATGTATATGTTGCCAGTAGATGAGTATGCCTTTCTTTTTTTAGCCATAGAATACAGCATATGATATTCCGAGTTATGAACTACAGTTAATGACGACTATATGACAACAGAAACAAAGGTGGTGGATGAGAGCAGCTGCTGTATATTGTTTGAGATATATAGTGCAGACCTTAAACTGATCATTTTACTGAACCAATATCACCGTAGGAAGGCTCAACATTACATATCTAAGATCCATTGAAAGCACTGTTGACAGGACCCAGAAGCAGAAACACAGAATTCTCTTTATACACTCCTGCTAAGGCTGTAACAGAAAACGCATGCAAAGGGGATCTGCTTTGCAATGGCTGAAAAGTAGGTTGGATTGCATTTCTGGGAAATTTCAACATCTCAACAGTGTTTCTCCACTTTTCTAACTGAAAACAATGCTGTGCCTCTTAAGTTTCATGTTCCACAGAAGCCCCAGCTCAGTCTTTAAGTTTCATTTTGCATCATGTGAATGTGACAGTTTATCACTTTATTTTACAGGAAGTCCACGCCGCTGAGGTGCGCAGGAACAAGGAGCTTTAGGCCGACCTCTCGGGCTGAAGACGCTCTCTGCACTCTGGCAGTGGATGTTACTTTTGAAACTCTTCTGTGTGTCAAAGTGTTCCTAGTTGTTCAGTATTCACCGATATCATCCTACAGTGCACCTTTCAGGACTCAAACTGCTTGTTAATCAGCACCAAATAATGTTACTCATCTGTTTCATTTTTTGGGAAACCACACATATTTGTAAGTCAGGTACATATTCTGATATAGCCAAGTAGCTACAGCTGAAATAAAGTCCACTCCTGAGCTGAATGAGATCTGTGTTGGGTTTATCTATATCTATACAAATATGGCTGACTAATGATGACTCGTCTAATAAATCGGATTAGTTTACTGTGAGTATGTCATGACTCCTGAGCCTTTTTAGGGCCCTTGGTGTGATTTTGTTTCAGGATCCCCCTCAACACCTGAAGTGACTTTGATGTTTAGCCCAATGAAGACCTGCAGCCATGGAGCAGCTTAAAACTCTAAATCAACATTTTATGTTGTCACAGTGACAAAAAACTTGGAAGCCGAGGCCCACTCATTGTGAGTCACCGCTAGCCGCTAGCTTGATGGCTGAGAGTATTAACAGTAGCCATGTTTGTTGTTTACGTTCTTTATGATCATTTCGGGGGAGTGGCTTCGGAAGGAGGCTTAAAGAGACGGGCTGTCAGTGTTGCCAACTCAGCCACTTTCTCATTAGATTTAGAGATTTTTGGAGCTAACCCTGCTAGCTACTTTCGTAGTTGGCAACGCTGGGTTTTTCTCTTGGATCGTTTAAAAAATCTAGCGTACTCTTGCTTGTTTCATGAACCCTAGCTCTGACAGAATATATTATTACAACTACTTTTTTTTCACTTGTCTTAAAGGGGCGTTCTAACCCTGATGAATTTATCTGCTCCACCCTGTGGTTAACAACATGCTAATGTTAATGTGCTAACATGTCTACAACTACTGGATGCTAACATGCTGATGTTCAGCAAACAGTTAGCATGCTAACATCTCTGTTAGCATGTTGAATAATGGAATGCGATATTTAGCATTCAGTTAGCACGATAACACGCAGACATTTAGCATTACATTTATGATTATCAGTCATTAAGACTCACTATCTGGCAACATGGATGTCTGAACCCAATTTCAGTATTTAATTGACTGAATACATTTACTGTTTATTTATTGTTTCCATCTGATTTAACTGTCTTCTTAAACATCCTAAACATCAAATGTATTTTTAAAAAGAAAATAGACGTCGGTATCAAGGGGGTTAACCATACCGTTCTCAGTAATAGCAGCAAACAGAGACATAGAACCAAATGCCTAGAAATGGCTGTCACATGTCGAAAAGTCAACGAACACAACAGTGATGGGTCTGTTTTGTAGGAAAAGCGACTAAAACTACACTAGCAGAATAACAGCAGAATTTACTGAAACAAGTCAAAATGATGAGGCCCTTTTCACAGCTGACATTTTGACTTGTCTTAGTAGGAAAAGCACAGACTGAATGAAATAGTAAAGACTAATTCAATTTATTTATTTGACATAGTTTACAATAGGAAAGTTGAAGAAAAATAATAGTATTTTAAGGAGGTGAGCTGTACAGGAATATTGCCTGATGGAGTAGACCAGTGTTTTTCAACCTTTTCTGAGCCGCTGCACACCAACAACCAAAAACGTTACAAAATGACACATTTTAGCATAATACAGCATATGCCAGGGTTGTCAAACTCAATCACATGGGCCAAAATTAAAAATTGTGACTACATTGAGGGCCAAATAGAGTCACCATTTAATAAACATGATAGAAGGGATATTGGACAAAGTGCAAAAAGAATACATGTTTAGTTAGGCTACATTATTTTCTGCATATGTGCCAGAGCCAGATGTTTGGCATCTTTTCTTGGCTGCCAGTTCATTAATATCTGGGGTTCGGTTCTGTGGAAACCCTCAAGATGGAGTGAAGGTGTGCATCAGTGAGACGACTCCTGTGTGGGTGTGTGTTCATGTTCATCACAGAGAACAGCTGCTCACACAGGTATGTGCTTCCAAACATGCAGAGCATTTGAGCAGCATGGAGGCGGAGTTAAGGCATCGTTTCGGGGGTGAAGCTTGGAAACTGTGCAGCGCCCTCAGAGTCACACTTTGCCTTGAGTGTCATCACACTGGAGGTCTATCAGTTCCACAGGTGCTCTTTCCACGTCAACTGCAAACGGATTGCTGAGCAGTTCAAATTTAAATTTCTAAGCTGCAAAGTCGGCAAATCGCGGAGTGAACTCTGTGCCAATTGCGCCCAGTTTATCAGCAACATGTGCAGTCACGAACACTGCAGTGGAGACCTTTACTGACTCACATGTCTGTGATCACACATGTCTGTGATCACACGTCCCTGGAGCTGGAGGTTTAGCGCAGTGAGATGCTTCGTTATGTTGCACATAAAGCCAGCTCACATCGCCACTTTTCGTCCCGGAGCTCTGTGATGTGGCGGGCCGGTTATGATAAACATATGATATTTTCTGGCGGGCTGTTGTACCGAGGGCCGGATATATGCTGACAATTTAATGACAAGTCTCTAAATGTGTTGATCCTTATAGGCTTTTCATCTGGGTTAGAATGTTGTCCAGGGCCCAGTTCAGAGTCTGCATTTTTCCTTTTCAACTATTTCTCCATCGCTGTTCGTCTTGTCACCTCAACCTCTCCCGCGACAGTGGTGGTGATGGGGAAGGGGTGAAGGGCAAAGCTGAAGATCTGCATGGATGTGATGTGGTGCGGGCCTTCAGTTGTGTTGGAGACGGGAGGTGAATGAGGTGGAGGAGAGCTGCATCAGTCTGACACTGAACTGGAAGCTGACAGCAGCAGGGAGAAACATTTTGCTGAGAAATCGGATTGGTTGAACTGAAAGAGTGAACACCAGTCAGCTGACTGAGTTGGAGGCAGGGAGAGGAAGAGAGAGAATAAATAAATAGAGTCGGCATGAAGACAATGCTTACAGAGTACACTATTCAAACCAAAGATCTGCAGTCATTTTGACAAGTTTCCAGTAAAATTGAATTGAAGAATTATGCCAGAGTTACGCAAATTACTGTGCTAATATCAATAAAGTGAAACAAACTGAAACAAGTGGATTTGTATTGAAAACAGGTGCAATCTTGACCTTGTGATAAATTGTTATATTTTCTCAAAAAAACAAGAGAACAAGAAATGAGTCAACAGCCTAATAGATGACTCCTTTACAGACACATCATGAAGGTTTTACATGAAGGGAAGCCTCGGAACTCGGAAGCTGCATGTAGCTTCACAAAAAAATGAGGAAGAGGAAATCGTGTGCAAGAGAGCGCATGCGTATCACATTTGACCTCATAGTTGCACAATTGTATGGAAAACGAAACTTAAATTTTGTTGTCGCGAAGGCGAGAGGAGAGGCTCCCGTGCTCCGGTGCAGGGAGGGGCCGACGGCACTCCGAAACCTCTCAGCAGTGATCCAGAGTCCAGACGATGCACCGCTGCTCTTCATCAGCTCTCACAGCTACCGTCAACATGGAGGACATCTGTGATATTAACATCTTCATGAAGATCAGCCTAATTTACGGTAATTATTAATACTAATAGTGTTGTTGTTGTTGTTGTTATCAAGTCATTATCAGTACGCTAGTATTATTTCTATTGTTATTATTATTACTATTAGTAGTAGTAGTAGTAGTAGTAGTAGTAGTAGTAGGAGTAGTAGTAGTAGTAGTAGTAGTAGTAGTAGTAGTAGTAGTAGTAGTAGTAGTACTACAGTAGCAATATTGTCAAAATAGTCAACTTGACTGACAGTTACGGACATGGGTTTAGAATTGTATTTTGCATCAGCGAACGATATAGCCTATAGTGAATTTTGAACGTTTGATTGTTGAATTTTAGAACATGTGTTTTACTATAAAAAAATTAATAATAATAAAAAAAAATCTGCAGTTCGAAACCCACTTTGAACTCACTCACTCCCCGGTAATTCGAGCCGTTTGAGCCGCGGACTTTGCTTACGGTTAAATGGGGAAATGGGCAACTGCGCCATCTAGTGGACACAAGATGCAAGCTGCGCGTAATTGCCACAGCGGACAGTGGGAAATAAAAAAAACAATACTTTGCCTTGTTTCATAACACTCGGTCGGTTGGATGATATGAAGCATTCATTGTACCAGACACAGTTGTACTAAGCGTTGTGGCGTAGCACAAGAAACAAAAGAGGAAGCTACTTGTGTGTGAGTGCGCGCACTAACGGACACCTGAGCGGAGGTGAAAGAGGACAGGAAGCGGAGCGGCAGATGCGGTTGGAGGTGAGCACCAAGCCATCTTATTACTCAGACAACACTCGCACAACTATACTGTCGGTAGCTTGTCGCGGGTTGCATTGGAGTTGATTGTTGTTTTAGAGTGTATCCAGGGAGGGAAACACAAAGAACCTGGCTCGCAACCTCCATATCTCTATTACGTTAGCTAACTTAGCTGTTGTCCTGAGGTCTCCGTCTCTCTCTAGGACTGCGGTCAAGTCTCGGATGTCCGTGATCAAGCCCCACTGACATGTTAACAGTAGCTGGCTCACACTGTGGCAGCTAGCGGAGGCACTTCTCCGCCAGCTCATGCTCAGACAGTCGCCTCTGTGTGGGAGAGGTGCTGCTGCAGTTTCCGGTTTTAAGACTTTATCTTTCGTAATTTGACAATATGTGACTATAGAGTGGTCTCACCTACGTCACGATCTCCTTAGTTACGAGGTCGGTCGGCCATGTTGGAGTACATACAGATCCTACATGGCGGCGAGTAAACAAGGAAGTGCGGCGAAAATACCATACTTTGAATCACTGGATAGTGCATCAAAGGTTCGCTACCTGGCCAAATTGAAGGTTATTGGTAACTTGGATCCCTATACGATGAGTGCAGATGGTTTCAGTGCCGATCCTACTTATCTTCCATCGGTAAACTACGCCAACATCTACACGTATCTCGTGAACACCCCCAGTCCTCACACAAAAGACGAGCTGGAGTGCTACAAAGGGCTCGACGCTTATAATCAGTTTGTCAGTGGATGGGTCCGAGTCGTCAAAGCAACGGTCGTCGAGAATTCTCATCTCGTCATTGGAAGGGTAAATATATACAGATCTGGTCCGATATTTAGCAATATTCAATGTTTACTCAGCGCAAACAGACACGTGTGTTTGTTTACATTGTACATGCACGTCATTGTGTGCGTGTGTGTAGGAATTAACTTTCAACTAACCCCTAACTTCATCCCCCCCCCCCCATTAATGTCCTTAAGAGTATTGAGATTTTTGTGCCAGATTCTGCAAACTGAAACAGATAAACAAACACAAAGTGGTGCAAAATGATTTGTCAATAAGATGAATGACTGAGAGCACTTTTGAACGTCTTTTAACCATCACCGTATTTATTGTAAATTCTTGTGAACTTAAAAATGCTCACAGCAAAATATGTAGCAATTTAAATTCATATAGTCATAGTAACACATCAACAGTTTCCACTTAAAGGACAGAGAAGACCACGTGACACAGGCAACAATTCATTTGTATTTATTAAGCAACAATTATAACACAAATATAACATGTACAATGTTCTTTAAATACTACTGCAAAGAAATAGAAAATGCATGATTGTTGACGGTGCAAACAATAGGCAAGGCAAGTTTATTTGTACAGCACATTTCAACAACAAGGTAATTCAAAGTGCTTCACATAAAACCATTAAAAGCATCAAAACATAAGGCAAAAGAAAAGGAGATTTAAAAACAATTAAGAACATTCATTGAAACAATAAAAACAGTCATTAAAACATTAAAATAACACAATCTCCCTTTCATTCTTTAGATGTTCTTGTCAAAAACCACACAGAAGCCGGTTTCAGATGGTCTGCCATATTTAAGGTGGACATCTGTAAA
Source organism: Melanostigma gelatinosum (assembly GCF_949748355.1). Taxonomy (NCBI): domain Eukaryota; kingdom Metazoa; phylum Chordata; class Actinopteri; order Perciformes; family Zoarcidae; genus Melanostigma; species Melanostigma gelatinosum. Next base: position 28,324,011 of record NC_136636.1, read on the forward strand.
TATAACAAGTTATAAAAAGAAATATCCACTTTTGAACCAATTTTGAAGGCTTTTCCCCGGTGACCATAGTCGTTTTTGAATTGTCTTTATGGGATATAGTATTCTACTGTTTGTATGTTTTGACCCTCTTCTTGTTTGTACATCAGTTTTACTCACTTCCTCCACATCCCACCTGTATACAGCCACACTCGCCTTCTGTCGTGTATTTAGAGGTGAAATGGCCTAAAGACTTGCTTCTACAGCGACATAAAGACAGTCTCCAACATTAACTTGCACACATGTTTATGTTTCCTGTTGGTCCACGCTACAGCACTCCACAAGCGAGCATAATAACGCTACACGCTAGCTGCCTCGGCTAGCATAAAATGATGCTAATGTTGTTTACGGTGGTTTTCATTATTGGAATCCAGTAGTTCAAGAACTTAAAACATATGCGGTGAGCATGAAGCCTCACTTTTATTTGGTCAGCTCGTTCACTTTGCTGAAATCCTGGTTGGTGCTCACTTGGTTTCTGAATAAAATGTATTGAGCACATTTCTCATCATGCTTTCTTCTCTACTGTTTTCTTTTTCAGACTCATGGAAGCAAAGCTGGACATTCAGATAAGGCACAGACAAGTTGATCCAGCTTCATTCTGTCAGAGGTCCCTTCATTATTACTGCCTTGGTTAATCAGACTTGTAACTGAATCTGGGTCTATTGTGACTAGCTGCAACCAAAATACTACAATCTGCAGTTTAGAATCCAGGTGCTGACTTCAGCATTCTGAAGTATCACAATGTCAGCTAGTGAATCCAAACTGGCTACTCTTTCATCGACACACGAGCTCAAACTTGCATGCACTCAGTGCTCTGTCAAGGAGAAAGAAGTTACGTATACGTTGAAATCGGTCCCCCACCAGTGTGCACGCGCTCTCTTGTTCTGTAGAGCCAAAGGTGGCAGCAAATGGAGGCCAGTCTCTAGGCGGCCCACATTTCCCAATCCCAATCATTATGAGAAATGCCACTTCTTCGCGGAGGGCTCTGGATGCACGTACCACAAGAACCGGTGCACCTTCGCCAGAAGTGACGAGGAAGCCGCCGTTTGGACGTTTGAAAAGCACCACAGGTTAGACCACATGCTCCTCTGTAATCTCATAGCTCAGTCTGAGGGAGCAGCTGATCCGCCCGATAATGCCAAACCACTGGGTAACCTCTTGGCTATTCTGGATTTGAAGGCTGTCTGTGAACAGTGTTCTGTGAAAGAGAAGGAAATAACATACTCAGTTCAGTCAGTTAGTCACAAGTGCAGTAGAAATCTGCTTTTAGCCAAAGACAAAGCCGCTAGTCAGTGGAGGCCTGTCTCTGAGCGGCCTACATCTGGACAGTTTGGTCGGAATGTTTTTTACGAAGTGTGTAAATTCTACGTCGAGGGCTCTGGATGTACTAAACACGGTCAGGCATGCACTTATGCCAGGAGCTATGAAGAGGCCGTGCTATGGAACTACGTTAGAGTCAGAGACATCGATCAAGACGAGTTAATCAGACTTGTAATTGAGTTTGAAATTATTAAGATGACACCAGAAAGTGCAGCTGAAAGCATACGCCAGCAGTTTTCAGGCGAATTCGTGGAATTCTGCAAGGACTGCTTTCATGATCGCCCACAAAAACTGACGACCAAAAGGTGGAATTCCACTTGCTCAGCAGATGCAGCGCACACCTGGGACCCAGTCTTAGTTCATCACCTGTCAGAGAACAGCAGAAAGCACATCTACAGCCAGGTGCGCCCTCTTCACCAGAACTGTCCGTTTACATACTGCAGCCACGTCAGGCAAGGCAAGCCCTGCTGGCACGAGGCCGGCCACTGCCGCTCTGCCCAGAGCGAGGTGGAGATGGCCGTGTGGAAAGCGGAGCAAGGTGGGCTCTCCGTGCGGCCTCGCCTCCTCCAGATGAGCCAGCAGGAGCAGACGGAGCACAGGAAGAAGGTCACCATGTACTGCAAGGTTTGCCTCCTGGTCCTTTCCTCTCCGGAGAGCTTCTACAAGCACTGCAGCTCTTTGGAGCATGCCCAGTTACTCTCTGAGGACACCACCACCAGGTGGAGAGGACGGCAGCCCCCACACAACCACCGATCTGACCTCTGGCTGTGTGAGAGGTAGACAACTTGCTTTACATGTTTGACAACCACATTGTCGATTCTTGTGAAATGTTTAATTACTTAACCCATTTGTTTTTACCAAAAATGCCATTCTGATATCTGTTTCATCCTGCTCGAAGGACAAGGCTGCTGATACAAATCCCATGAAAAGGCCAACACCAACATCGCTTCATTCTCTCATAGCTTCCCCAGCCTGTCTGTGCTCTAAGCCCATTCAGTCCCACTGAAGACATAACTCTCAATCTATACAGATATATTTTTCACAAACAGATCTCAGACAGGAGGGAGAAGTGCATTTTTGGGGACTATTTTCAGCGACGGATTAATCTACATTTGGTGCGCTTGTGCAGTCATTTCCAAAGACTGGGTCGGGACCCACTGGTGGGTCGCAGGAGATCTTATTAGGATCGCCAAATAAAGTAGCAGAATATCTTCCCTGGTCTTTTATCGAACATTTATTCAAAGCAGTACACCTTTGAGCCACACGAAGCAGCTGGATTTTCATAAAGTTCTGATAACTGTAGTCTACTTATAATGTTTGTAGTGGTTGATTTTCGTTGTCGATGATCAGCTTCTTTGACTTTATGACTGATGTTCAAACTTTAGACCTTACGGCTGGCTCCGTAACTTCTCTATCTGACTCGTGATGAGACACCACAGGATCGCACCATTAGGAACTCAGGAACGAACACCCACAGAACACAAGAGAGATTGGATTTTATTTCCATCACAAAGTATACAAGTAAACCGAGTCAACTACCCTCACAATAGAAATGTTCATCACTTTATACCCTCATTCTGCCCTAAGTCTTGGTTTCCTGCGCGGCTCTAAACTTTTACCCAAACAAGTTCCACTGTGAACCTCGGACATGTCATACCAGAGGATACTGGATTTAGATATTTGAGTAGTCAGTCTTCTTCCCCACCCGTCACATCTGGCCGCAGGTCAAAATGATTAGCGCTCGTCTTTCCCCTGTGGAAACCTGTATTTACTTGTATGTTTACCTCACCCTCCCTCTACCTTCACCCGGGCTCCAAGCCACTATGCTTACTCTCCTCCTCGATGCGTCTGAACCCCAGAGACCTTTGACAAGCAACCAAATGAGTTTGGTTTGTGTATATCTACATTTAGCTGAGTTGTGCATATTTTTGTACAAAGAAACCTAGACTCCCTCATCCTGATCCCTTGGTCGGTCTTTCACCCTCTCACAGAGCATCCTGGTACCCCTCACCCTTGTGAAGCCTTACAGGATGAACTTTTCAACCTGCGTGTCAAAATACGGTTACAAAGTTGAGGCGACCAAAAGAGCACAAACACCCTGCCTCAGTGATGTGAATCACATATGACAATGATACAGGCCCATATCACAGTATGAATGTCAACATACATGAATACATTTCAAGCTGTGGATATGATTTTAGACATATATATTTCAAGACACAACTACATTTTTGTCCCACATGTTGAATCTAGTATGAAAGGCTAGAGCACATTCTGCTTGTTTAGCTGATGAGAGGAAATGAAAAGAATGTCTGTTAACTCAAATTCACTTTATTCATTTGCTCTCATTTATAAAGTCTTCAACATGTGTATATGTTTAACACATGCATTCAACTAAAGTGTTATACATCAAACGTATATCTCTTCAAAATGACTGCTTTACCTGTTCTAGATGATATAAGGTATAAGTGAGTATTGTGGCAGCAGGACAGTGTGTGAGAGTCTAAATACACAGTGTGTGTGTTCATGGTCATGAAAGAACAAGTCACCCAGCGTGGCTCACTGGTGGAGCTCTATCTAGATAAGAAGGGAAACTTCCTCAACCGCCAACAGGAAAGATCAGCTCATTCAGACAACACGGTTGAAGATATATCAGGCGTTGATACAATCGCAACACTTGTTTGTGTACATTCATCGCTGGTTTGTGTCTTTTCCTGGGAATTGTTTACAATAAGAAAAACATAAATAGACGTATTCTTTAAATAGCAAAGTTGTGTCTCGGCTGCACTTAAGTCGCTCATTTTAACCAAATCCAAACTAATAGAGTAATGTGGTGAGGTTGGGAGAATTAAAATGCATAAATGAACACAGGTCAAACGTAAATACAACACTCATTGTTCAATGTGTTTGACACAAGTAAATGAAAAGCATGTGGAAAGGATGATGATTTATCTTTTTGTCTTTAATAAATGATTGATGAGCTCCTCTCACCTCCTCATGGGGACAGTACTTTGACTTAGTATCAGCAGGTCTGTGCTGCCTTCTGCTGGACAATACTGACACATCTTCACAGTTTGTTCTGTGTTTGTACTTTAATATGGCTTTTTACATTTATCTTTTGTTCAGTTATTAAAGCCAAAATGACCAATAATTGTCCTTTTAAACATCTGTTTTTTTCATTTCAGGAAATCAATGTACCAATAGGTTTTTTCATTTTCTTTGTTTGATTTGTTTGAACCCTTCTTTACACAGAAGGGGAGCTAAATGGTAATAACTCTTCTGAGAAACATTAAGATGTCTTTTTATTTCATGTTTTTTTACCGTTCCGTTTACCGGCACTTTGATTGACAGATCCTTATTGTATTGTTTTGTGATAATTCTCCTTTCATCGTAGACCACAAACGTGTGAATACGGCAACAAGTGCCCAAGAGCTCATTCTGTGGAAGAGCTGCAGGAGTGGGTGATGCGTGCTGCAGAGGAGAAGGAGATCAGACACAACATGGGAGCCCAGGGTCTCATGTGCTACAATGAAAGGCTCCTAGAGGAATACAAAAACAGCAGTAACGAAGTACACATCGTGAGTATGAGGCTTTTTTTTGGCTTATCTTTGGCAAACAGTTTATCCCGAGGTCATAGCAAACTTTGTCACTGCCCTTGAGGCCTGTCGGGCCTGAAGAGACACACAAACAAGACAATGCTGTAAAACATTCACACATCATGTAACAAGAGCAGGAGACAAAAGTACACAGGTCACACAGTACGCAGTCTGCCGCTGATGCTTTTGGGATTTTTTCTGAATTTCATAAACTACAGTAGAGATAAAGATGCCTGACTGAATTCGGACCTAAAGCATTGTGGGTAAATATTAGCCTACCAGAGAGCCTAATCTCTAGGTATAGTTCAGAGTTCACAATGTATGAGCCCCGTATGATACTTTGATATAGTCTCTAATTATTTGAATTTGTTTAACTATTGATGCAGTTTATGTGAATAACGTCAGTATAACGATACAGATACAGATTCATATAGACATAGATGAAGGGACTTCTGCTTCCCAGAGACTTGCAACACTTTCAGTCTCTAATCATCACATGAAGAAAAAGGACAACATTTCCAGCCCAAATAGTCTCAGGCCCAAAGATATCAAAAGCTAGAAATCATTCAGGTGTAACAATTAATGAAGCAAGTTTGTGACTTCTCACGAAGTTGTTTAGTTGTTTCTTACATTTCTAACTGACCGTTTACTCTTCAGTTCTTCACCGCCGTAAATCACAGAATGTCCATTCACTATTTCAACAGATATCAGAACAGGTTGACGATGTCAGCATCTCTTGTGATAAAGATTTAACTGTGGAGTGTGAACAGATCAACACAACACTGCAGTGGAACTTCCAAGTTGAAACAGAGGTAAGATGTTTCAGAGGTACAAGGCGTGGTTCGATTTTCTGTGACAAAAGCCAAAGTGCATAATGATGCCAGAAGTCATAAAAAACAGTTAATATATATGAGCATATATAACCAGTCCAAACCTTAAATAATACTCTCTTAGAGAATATTACATCTTAGTTTTGTATCACAGAGCTATGACAGAGTAATAATCTGAGTAATAAAGTGAAATGACATTTATGTTTTGTTGGTCCTCAGTTGTCTTTGTGTTTCCAGCTGAGGTGAGAAAGTTCCCAATCTGGAAACACTGATTGAACTGCGTGTTGTTTCCTTCTAATATTCAGTTCTATTGAGCCATCACTGTGGTTGTGATCAGTTTAGGAAAGAGGAAACAAAGAGGATGAGCAGGAAAAGGTCCTCCTGCATTCACAGGCTGAATCTGAAGGCATTGCGACAGGATGTTTGGCAATGGAAGCGTTTCCGTTTGTAGTCCGTGTAGTATTGACCAATCACGGTCGCCTAAAGTACAACCTAATTGAATTGTGGGACTCGCCGAGGGGTGTGATTTAAACAGCCGTCTATGCAGATTACGCATTACTAAACCACAGAAATAGACTTAAAGCATGAAAAGAAAATCCCTTCTCACGGTCTTAGTGTGGACTGATACATTAATCTGTTCCAGAGACGCAGAGATCTGTTCCAGAAGTGAAGGATGTCAAAAACGCTTCTGAAAAGACTTTCATTGGGGATTGGCCGTAACATGGGTCAGCTAGGTAGCAGGTGAACAGGGAATACAGTCAGGCAGAACTTTTTGGACTGAGGCAGAAATATGGGTACAAGTGATGTATTTACAAAAATAAGAAGTTAGTTGCTGTATTAGCCTAGCCACTCTGTTACTCTTCTCGGTGTCAGTGTAGCGATAACACAATCTTCATCGTCAAATGTCTTTTTTCGTTCATGTCCTGGAAATGTTTTGGTCTGCTTATTTGCCACTTTTCTGTGTGTACAGAGACAACTTGTGCACGTGGCGCTGCTGAAGCAGGAACCGGGAGCCTCATTCACCCTTGGTGACCTCGGTTCTGTGCCCTGCATCCACTCCTCAGGTAAAGACTTTCTCAGTGAAGACATAACCTACGACATCACCGTGTCCTTCACATCCATCCACCCTGGCCTGTATGACCAGTGGCTGGTGCTAGATTTTGACATGAGGCCAGTGCTGCTGAAGAAACTCAGAGTAAGAGTAGGCCAGCTGTCACTGGATGACGTTGAGCAACCAACTTTGGATCGCAGAGCCACCCATCAAAGTGCCGAGCGTTGGCATCGAGGGAACAGGGTTATCATCCCGTGTACGACCAGGACAGAGGAACAGGAGGAGCTGTTAAAGGAGTACAAGCCTCCACAGATTAGCTTCCAGTATAAATCCTCCCACAACAGCCAAACAACTCTGAATAATGAGAACTACAAAGACAGAATGCACCACTTCCTGTACAATGAGGAGCGGGCAGAGGACCAGATTGTTTCAAGGTAATATGCTTATTTTTAGCGGTTTCCTTTTAAGATGTTTAGAATTTGCACATATGTACAGACTCTAAGGCTTTCTTTTCTTTTTTACTTTAGACTAAATGTTCGTGGAGAAATTACAACAATGGACACGCTGACCAGTACAAAGTTTGACATGGTGAGGGCTCCTCTGGGAGAACTGTTCTGTGCTGTCTCAATTCCTTGTAATCTCACACCAGACACCCCTGAGGGACTGGCACTAAAACGGAGCATCCAGTCTGGCCTGATAGCCCCCTTACGTGGTGGTTCAAACTCCAAGGTCTACGAAGCCATCATTCGGCAAGACAAAACCAGTGAGAACAAAATGTATTTGCAGCTGTCTAAAAACTGTTGCTCGGATCTCGCACTCAAAAGCAATGAATCGTATCAAATGGAGGTGCAGTTTCAGCTCAATCGCCACAGCTTCTGTACCATGCACAAAGCCGTAGACCTCCTTCCTGATACAAAAAGAGTGCTACCAGATCTCAAGAACTGTGCAGTTCCTGTGAATAGCATCCACTATGAGAAGCTGAATGCAAAGCAGCAGTCAGCAATTGACTTCATCACAGGTCATTCCAATGGCCAAAAATGTGTGGCACCACTCCTCATCTATGGACCGTTTGGAACTGGGAAAACATTCACCCTCGCTACAGCAGCCAGAGAGCTTTGTAAGCAGCCTCGCAACAAAGTGCTCATTTGCACCCACACCAACAGGTAATATATATTATTGAAAATGTGATGAATGAAATATTGATGATTGAGTCATATGGACATGTGGTCCCCAAGTATTTTTTAAACTTTAAAGGACCATGGGCCAACTGCGGCCCTCTGCCCGTTTTTAAGTTAAAAAAAAAACTAAAACATAGCTTGATCCTATTTCATATAAATTACACTCTATGTACATTGCACATCATATTCTAAATGCTAGATATTGCCTAAATTCAGTGCAATTGTCTTTTAACCTCTTGGTGCAAAAAACAAAATTTAATGTTAAACATTTTTTGTTTCCTTTCAGTTCTGCAGATCTGTACGTCAGAGATCACTTGCACCCATTCATCGACCAGAAAAATGATGAGATGAGGCTGATTCGAATAAAAGCAAACCGTAAAAATGCTTTGTCTGTCACAGATAAGATTACTCAGAAATACTGTTTGCTTTCGGAAGATGGACAGTTTTTTCTACCACCTACAAAAGCTGCCCTAGATTGCCACAAAATAGTCATAACCACCACGACAATGGCGAGACATTTTCATGACCTAAAGCTCCCAGAGGGATATTTCACCCACATACTGATTGATGAAGCCTCTCGGATGCTGGAGTGTGAAGCCTTGATGGCCCTTGGCCTTGCTGGACCAAACACCAGAGTTGTTTTGGCTGGGGATCACATGCAAATGGGACCCAAGCTTTTCTCAGTTGATGATCATCACCGTTCAAATCACACACTCCTCAATCGCTTGTTCCACTACTATCAAGGCCAAAAGTGTGACGCGGCCCAGAACAGTAGAATAATTTTCAGTGAAAACTACCGCTCAACCAAGGAAATCGTGGAGTTTGTGTCCACCCATTTCTACGTTGGTAAGAATGATTTTATCAAAGCCACTGGAGATGTTCCGGCTCCTGAAAATGGCCGTGCCCTAAAGTTTCACCATGTCCGGGGAGAGTGTCTGTTGGACACTGGCTCCATGTCTTGGTACAACAAAGACGAGGTTGGCAAAGTGGTTGAAGAAGTAAATGAGATTCTCAAACACTGGCCACAGACCTGGGGGACCAAGGACCACAGCTCAATCTGCATCCTATCAGAGGGATTTCAGGTAAATAAAAACTAAGACGGAAACAAAATTAGATCAATGATACAGTGAAGATTTCTGCATGTATATCAATTGTCACGTTATATATGGTCAGAGTTGTAATGGTTCAATTATCTCAATTGTGTCTTCCTATTATTAGGTTCGGCAAATTAGGACAGCACTTTCAAGAAGAGGCCTTCCTGAAGTCCATGTTGAAAATCTTGCAAATGTCCAAGGTAGTTTTAATTTAACTTAAAGAACTCCTGGATGATTATCCTATTATGCTGCTCATGAAGAGCACACCTGTCTGACTATTTCAAGAGGCTTTTTTGTATTTAAAATAAGAATTTGTTCTAATGCGAATTGTCTTCATGTGTTGACAGGCAAACAGTTCAGGGCAGTCATCATGACAGCTGTGCAAACACGTGACAGCCTAAAAACATCTCACCTGCCTGGTCTGGAGCTGTTCAATGATGCCCGTGTGTTAAACACTGCAATGACTAGGGCTCAGTCCCACATAGTTGTGGTGGGAGATGCTGCTGCCCTCTGCTGCTTTGGGAAATGCTCAGGGGTCTGGAAAAGCTACATAGACCACTGCGTCAGCAACAACAGTGTTGCACCGCAGCATTTCACTCAAGATTTCTTTGAAAGAGATGTCATGGAAACTGCAAGGTTTCAAAAGTCTGAACATGTGGATGAGAGCAACACTCTCAATGATGCAATTCTTCAAGAGTTGAAAGATGAATACGAACAGCTGAAAACAGATAATAGTTCAGAAGAAGACAGATTGAATTGTAAAGACTTGGACAACCACAAGTCAAGATCATCATACAATGTCAGTGACGTCGATACACCCCTTATGGAGTTGTGTGAAAAACAACCAGAGGTGTACGTGCATGGAAGGTTGGTCAGGGAGACATCAACCAGAGGTTATGTCATACCATTTCAAAAGCCCACCAAACGTATCAGCATCGAGGGAAGGGAAAACCTGGGTAAGGTCTTCAGTGGGGACGAAGTGGTCGCACAAACAGCAAGAGTGGTCAGCATCACTAAGGAAGCTGAATCGGCCCGTGTACTTGTGTGCCAGCTTGAGGATGAGGATCACAGCAAATCGAGACAGAATTCTAACGACAAATTTGTCAAAAGGACAATGATTCCCATTACAAAATCTGCACCCAAAATACGCATACTGATCAGCAAGAAAAGACGTAACTTCCTTCCAATATGGGAGCAGATAGATGGACAGTGGACACCCACATCATATGAACGTCTTAACGAAAACCTCATACAAAACAATGTATTTGTGGTGCAAGTGATTGGCTGGAGAGAAAACTGTTATTTTCCATTGGGGAACGTCGTAGATATTCTTCCAATCGGAAGTTCTTTTCCTGCTTGTCTACAGATCCTGAATGAAGAATTCAAAGTTGCACCCAATACATGTACATCGGATGAGGTACTCTCCTCCAGAGATGAAGACAGGACACACAGACTGGACATAAGAGACGTGTTTACTTTCACTGTTGATCCAGAAAATGCAAGAGACTTGGATGATGCCATCAGTGTCAGGGAAATTGGAGACCATGAGTATGAGTTGGGAGTCCATATTGCCGATGTGGCAAGCTTCGTGAGACCAAGTGGTGAATTGGATGAAGTTGCAAAACAACGTGGCGTTACGTATCACTGCAGTAGGGAAAATCCTGTGCATATGTTCCCCAAAGTCTGCACTGAACACTTCAGTCTTCTGCCAGATAAAGATCGCCGGGTGATTTCATTGATGTTCAAAGTAAAAAAGACAACAAATGAGATCATTGGAAAGCCCAAATTCCAGCTGTCACAGATCAAGTCTAATCAGAAGTTGTCTTATGAAAAGGCAGAGGGCATGATCACCGAACAATATAGAGACAGACCTAGATTTGACTCTGTAGAAGACTGTGTCACGGTGGCTTATTGTTTCGCAAAAGCCCAAAGGAAGATTAGACTTAGGGATTGGGCTTACTCTCAAACTGATGATGACAGATTGCCCGGAAAGCGCAAAGCCAATCTGATGATTGAAGAGCTGAGTGTGTTGTTTAATACACATACGTCCAAGGATTTGATTGGTTTAGAGAAAACCATGAACTGCACACCCCTTCGTTGTCAAGCAGAACCAGATCCTGAAAAGATCGAAGAATTCAAGAAGAAATGCGGAGGATTAATATCACTGTCTTTTCATGTGCAGAAGAAAGTCCACGACGAACAAGCCCCAAACTGTGAAAACTTCTGCATACTCACAGAAGTGTGGGAAGATATCCAGGCAGCTGCCAGATCAGATGATATAGACAGTATGGTGGACCTGATTGCTGCAGATGACATCCACCCTCTGCTCCAGCCAGTCATTGATCAGTTTAAGAGGTGCCTTAGTAAAGCTGAAGTCCTCTGTTCCAACTCTAGCAAAGCACAGGTCGGGCATTATTCTCTGAACGTAAGATCCTACACCCAAGCATCCTCACCAATACGGCGGTACATGGACATCATCTTGCAGAGACTTTTGCACTCCAGCATATGCAACAGGGCTGTCCAATACACTACCTTGGAGATTGAGACTTTGTGCAGTCAATTTGAGGAAAACCTTAAAGTTGTCAAGGCGTATGAACAAAAAGCTGAGCAAATCCATTATGCAGTGAGCATGAAAAAACAAAGTGCTTCAAAGCTAGCCTTTTTTGTTAGGCCCCAGAGAGACTACTTCGCAGTAGCATTTCCTTTCAACAAGAATGTTTTTGCAGAGAGTGTATCAATTATGTACAAAGATTTACAACTGTGCGACCAACCAGTTGTTGATGACACAAACGACTGCGTCACTCTCACATGGAAAAGGCGGATCTACGCAGTTGACAACATGCAAATCCACCAAGAGCTGAAAAAGCCAGGCTGTGATCCCTGCGTTGAGCTTCCACTGACAGAATGGAAGGCCATTGTCGAAGCGGTTGACACACAAAACTGGGATCATGCAAAGTCTCTCACAATGGAGGCTAATACAAAGCGCCTGGAAAAAGTCAATATTCTGCCACAATCAGTTGTGGTGCCTCATTCCAAGACTAACTCATGTACCATTGAGAAGCAAGAGGAACAGAAGGAGCACGAGGTTGTCATCTCGCTCCAGTTGCAGAGAGGTGACACCCTTCAGATCCAAATGACGACAGAGATAAAAAGAGGTTATCACATGCCTGCTGTTCAGTTGGTGCGCATTAAACCAAAGTTTGAGATTTGTGTGCACCATGTCCACAGCCCTATCACATGCTTCTCCAGATCTGCAGACGATCCATCAAGGCTTTTTTATAGAGACTCCGGAGAGTACGTACGGATCTGGAAACCGATGTGTGAGATGGAATCTGCTTCCAGTGCAGTGAATGAAAGTGACAGCATAGTCATCGAGAACCTGGTGGTAAACTTCATTCAAGAGCGGGAAGGCATACTAACAGGAAGCTTCTTCTTACCAGTGGCATGGATCACTGAATGGGCCATTGAATGTAACCTGTCGAAGTGCTTTCTGTGCATACGGAAGAGAGGTTTGACTTCAACCATGGACAATTCTGCTCTGGTGGACCCCAAAACGTTTACATGGGTAGCCCACGGCATCACAAGAACAGAAGAAAAACGTAAGAAGCCTCCAAATGAAGGAAGTACAGTGCAGTTCGATGTCAATCACCTGCCGATGGAGCCCAGTCCTGATTGTGTCTTTCAGAGAAACACTTGTTTCACAGTGGAAATCATCCCAAAGCTCCTGCCTGACATGTAGGTGCAAGTGTAGTTCACTTTGTCCTTACTAGTGTCACATTGCTAAATTTGACTTTTCATTCTTTCTCTCAAATTTTTGCATTGACATTGAGGTTATATGTTGTTAGACGTTTCTTTTTCAGCTTCAGATCAAACTGTTGACATGCACTTCTTTTCTTTTTGTAGCCGGAAAGAAAAGGCTGTGACGAGCATTCCATCTGCATGTGATCTGGTCCAGACTATAGCTCTTGGAAAACACGTTCCCAGAGAGGGTATGCCCATTAGTCCAGTTGCACTGTCTACTGCATACGATCAAATACACATAGCACACGTTGTACATTCCTACTGTGTAGTGTGTTTTAAGTTTAATTCAATTGCTTTTTGTTTTGCATGCAACAAAACAATCTGTCATTTTGTCTTTGCAGTAGAGCCAAGGTGGCACAGCGTGAGGAGAGAGTTACCAGAAGGACTGCCAGAGTTTAACATCAGTCAGCGTAATGCTGTGGCGAAAGCTCTAAATCACACCTTCACACTCATTCAGGGACCACCTGGTAAGAGCTGGAACGTACATTCACCCTGATGCTTCATATTTTCTGCAAAGGCTAACTCCATTTTTTCACATTTGTCTCTTAGGAACTGGAAAGACAGTGGTAGGTGTTTACATCGTCATGTGTTTCTTTGAGCTGAACTCTATGAACCCGAGGAAATTGGATGACCCAAAGGATGAGGACAAGAAGCAAGTCATTCTCTACTGCGGCCCGTCCAACAAGTCTGTTGATGTTGTTGCAGGCAAGTTACTTTGTTTCTCTGCTTAAATATCAGCATAATTTCTTTCTGTTGCTATAACCCATGATTTACTGTTATAACACAGAGTACTTGTTGAAGTTTGTGGACAGACTACGGCCCCTCAGGGTCTACAGCCAACATGTGGAGATGCTTGATTACCCTCATCCAGACAGCGCTCTTCAGTTTTCCCGGAGGTCACTCCGCCAAGAGCGTGGCAAACTGGAGCTCAAGTATAATAATCACACCAGTTGATGAGATTCAGTTTTTGAAATGATGTCTTTAATTATTAACCAACACTGTCATATTTTGCATGGTTTAAGGAGCATCACACTGCATCACCGCATGCGGCAGGATCAAAACCCTTTTTCGGATAAAATAAAAGATTTTGATCAACGCATTAAACTTGCCCTTGAGAAAAAAGGAGGAGAGCTGACTGCTGAAGAAGTGCAAGAGTAAGTTCAGATGCACTGCTGGTTTTACAAACTTTAAAGATGCATGAAAATGTCACCTATCAGTGAGTAAAGTAGGGCATTCCTATATATACTCACTTTTACTAGTTTTTACAAATTCTTACCTTTTATGTTGGAATAAACCGTGTTTTCAGGTTTTACAAAAACAGAAGACTTCAAGGATAACTACCGGTACTAACTAGTTGGTTTGGCAAATAAACATTTGGTTAGCTTCCCTACTTCCATTGCTCAGGTCTGGCCAAAACCAGATTCCAGGATGAACTAGTCACGTCATGTGCGAACGCAGAATAACTAAGACGTCGCACACAGCGCTGTCGTACGGAAGTAAACATGGAGGCCAATGAAGTCAGTTTTTATTAATTTTTTATAAGGGCTTTTTGTGGAGCAATGGCTGCTTCTTCTTTACGGCAGTGTGTGGGAATTCAGGGTCGAAGCCAGGATTGAAATCGATTTCATCCAAATTGTACAGAAGAGTCAGCCCAAATACTAACAATACAATACAAATGCTGTCCCTCCACTAACTACTCCATCGCAGCTGTCTTCCATGTTTGTATTCACCGATGATTCCCCCCGCCCCCCCGCCATCACAGAACTGATGTCGACCTAGAAGGACGGAAAAGTCGCATGAATTCCGATATGACTGTTCAATCGGAGGTTGTATTTCAAAAAGCACAACCACATATGAAAGTGGCCCAAATCAGAATGGAAAAGATCAGATTCCATCTGTTTCACATATGTGCAAAAAAGAGCAGATTTGCACCACTTTTGCCTGGCGTCTGCATGAAGACAATCCTTATGTCTTGTGTTTGTTTGTCATTTGAATTTTCTGCGTATGACTGTCATATGTTTGCATACCAAAATCTTGTTAAAAAAGAGAAGGAACAAGTAATCGAGCAATTTTAAAACTTAATGTTCAGCACTAACTATGGATTGTTTGTCTTCCTAGATACAAAGGTCTTCTCAGAGACGCTGGGAAGTTTGAGCTTGAACAGCATGACGTCATACTGTGCACATGTACACAGTCGTCCACCCGGATATTGACAAACACAGTCAGTCCACGCCAGATCCTCATTGATGAATGTGGAATGGCCACCGAACCCCAGGCCCTGATACCATTAGTCTGCAACAAACCAGAAAAGGTGTGCTTTCCATTTCACCATCAGTATCCTGCTCATGCTTTCCATTAACACTCTGATGCTGCGTTCACACCGGTCGCGTTGATTTTTTGACGCACTGCAAAAAAGCGTCCAACGCACTGCACAATCGCGTCCAACGCGCCGCCGGTCGTGTTCACACCAAACGCCGCGAAATCTCGTAGCGCCGGAGAGGGGGCGTGGTTTATCGACTGGAAGCCGTTCACCTGGCCGCCATTTATTTCCGCTGTCAACCGTGAAAGGAATAAGGACAATTGCTGCTTTGTACGTGTTGTGGAAGTCCCTCAAACATCGGAATGCCAAACGCCGTCATGTCTGGTTCATAATATTGTTCAGAGGAGCTCCGTGGATTGTATCGAGCTGTATTCACTGTCTAGCAAGCCACCGGTCGCTGTTTACTACAGCTGTAGGAACACTAAATAAACTGATTTGGCTGTGATTCAACGGCAATAAACCGACAAAAAGGGACTCCGAAATAACTACGTAATGATGCCGATTTGTACTTGTCTTCTCCGACAAAAAGGGACTCCGAAATAACTACATAATGATACCGATTTGTACTTGTCTTCTCCGATAAAAAGGGACTCCGAAATAACTACGTAATGATACCGATTTGTAGGTTACTGGTCTTCTCAATGGAGCTCTGATGGATCGGTGCTAGGCTATGCTAACATCGTAGCAGCTCCACCAGCACTCAATAACGTCACGTAGACGTAAATACGGCAGCGTCTATTCATTGTTTGTACCGTATGGTTTACACACACACATGTATACACATAGTTTGGTCCGGTCTCTGTTGATATGAGGTATCGTAGAGCTCTGGGTGAACACAGACGGTTACAGGATTTATTTCCTGATTCAACAACGGCAGGAAGCCAGTGATGACAGGGGGAGCAACTCAACGCTGATAGGCTATCGCGCCACAGCGTCACGCGATTATGTCGCTGAAGTTGAAAAATTTCAACTCGCGCGTTGGCGATTTTGCGGCGTCCAACGCGTCCACCGCACTGCAATAACGCGTCCAACGCGCCGCGCCATCGCAAAATCGCAGCGTGCCAGTCTCATCGCGTCTGTGCATAGACTTTGTATGTAATCTCGACGCGCGTCAAAAAATCAACGCGACCGGTGTGAACGCAGCATAACAATGCCACTAGCTAACGATGAATGTTGCTTTCTTTGTGTATTGATTTATGAAATACTGCCCGGAAACAAACACTGAACATACCTAGTGCTTTGATCCTGGTCGCCATCTGATGCAGGGTAACCTAGCGGTTCTCAACCTTATGTAACTTAAGGCAGAAAACCTTTCAACTAGCTTACTATTGCTAAATGAAGTAGCATATTTAAGTTGTCCGGGTGTAATATTGTGCTTACCCTCACCATCACTGCCTGCCATTATGAATCTGAATTGAATGTCATATTTCCACACAAACTTTGACTGTGTAGGGTTGTCTCCCACTCCCATCACTTTTTCATTTCCAAAAGCGATCCATTTTGTGTCACTACATCCAAGCTAGCTAACAGCAGCAAAACACGTATACGTCTCTACCTGATGATGTGTCGTGATTGGCGTGGTGATATTCAGACGTAACTGGTCATAGAAATCATGCTTTGTTTGAATGACTTTTGATGTAATTCATCTAATCATGTCTGTCTCTATGGAGCCAAATCCAGGTCAATAGTTTCGGTCATTTGAAAAAAAAAATTTAACCTGAGAGTTCAAGTTGTGGTGTTGAACATTGAAAAATACAGCAATGTATTCAGAATAACAATAAGTGACTGAAAGGGTTTTTTGGGTTGAATATAATTTTTGATTGAGTTCTGGAATTGTTTCGAATAAGATATTCATTTAAATTTTTCACTTTCATGTATATTTTGAAACTGAAAATATAAAATCTGAAAGTACAACATATAAGACCTCAAATATCAAAATATATATGAAAGTGAAGAATTAAAATAAATATTTTATTCAAAACAAATCCAGAACTCAATCAAAAATTATATTCAACCCAAAAAACCTATTCATTCACTTATTTTTATTTAGAATACATTGCTGTATTTTCCAATGTTCAAGACCACAACTTGAACTTTCAGGTTCAAATAATTTTTCAAATGGTCAAAACTATTGACCTGGATTTGGCTCCATATGTCTCCAGGCTATTTGAACATGGGACTGTCTTTGGATTAAAGGGGTGTGTGGCCCTTGTTGCATCATCACACTAGTTATTGACTCTAATGTTTTAAAATATCACTTTCAGGTTGTTTTGATCGGTGACCACAAACAGTTACGACCCATTGTGAAGCATGAGCGTGTGAGAAAACTAGGGATGGCCAAGTCTCTGTTTGAACGCTACTATACAATTCACAAGAGCAGGGCAGTGATGCTGGACACCCAGTACAGAATGGTGAGAACATTAAAGATCCACGATATATACATACAGTGTAGAGTATATACATGAATATATGTAATTCCTGCAGCAATATTGTATTACCATATGTCTGAGTTAAATATTCTAAATTGTAATCAATAACTCAATTATCTGCCTTCATAGCATGAGAGCATATGCAAGTTCCCATCAGAAGAATATTATGAAGGAAAACTGAAAACTGGGGTGGAGCAGCCGAGCAGCGTCCTGCGTGTGAAAAACAAGACAATGCCAATCGTCTTTGGGGACATCATTGGCGAGACCGTCAGTCTGGTCGTCAGCACAGCCAAGGGCAACCAGCACTCTAAAGCAAACAAGGAAGAGAGAGACAAAGTGGTACGATATTGGGCACCCTTGGTTGTTGATTTTAAACAGTGATATTAAAATGAAAGGGTAAGAGTTACTAAAGTCGTTAAAGGTAGAGCGGGTAATGTTGAGAAACCACCAAAAGTATGCTACATTTGAAAAATGATCCAAGCTAAAGAGTGTTACCAACTCTTCAAATAAATTTAGCGAGCAGCATTAGATCCAAACTTTGCTGACAAAAAAAGTCGGCAACACTGATCCCATTGGGCTTCCTTCCAAAACCCCTCCACCAGAATTGTCATTATGAACTTAAACAACTTACATGGCTACTGTTAGTACTCACAGCTGTAAAGCTAGCAGCTTGTGAAAGACTCCGGTGACATGCAATGAGTGTACAAACAGAGTGCAAGAAGGTAGACAGGCAGGTAGGCCGTCCAATCATTACATTCAGGCTTAATGAAGTGATTGGACGGGGCTATTACAGTCCTGCAGCATCCACAGATAATCTGATTTTTTTTTTGACAGAGCATTTGATTTATTGATTGCTGTGGGGATGTAAAAATTATTTCAACAAAAAAATGGTTTTGAAGAAGATTCCCAACCCTATGGTTGACCTGTTAACCCTTTATTCATGCTGTGTTTCCATTGAAGTATATTTATGCACATTGTGAAGTATGGCATTAGAAAAGCTGTATGGAAACGACAAAGTTCAATAAGACTTCCTCAACTGAGCAAACACATCTTGAGATGTTTTCTTCTTCAAAATAAGAGTTGATGCGCCAAAATAAAAAACAAAAAAACATTTGTGCTGAATGAACATTTAACGCTTCTTTTTGGATATTTTGGACAACATGAAGCATGGCCAACACTAGCTGACATGAGAGCGTAATTATAGTTTGATGGACAAGGCAATTCGTTTTTTTTCCGGTTCGTAACCTCTTCTTCTTCTACTCTGTTAACCGGTGGATTGCAGCCATGTGTAGCCTACAGCGCCAACTTCTGACCAGTCTGTGCTGAAGCCGAGTTCATTCGATTCAAACCAGTTGATGGAAATGTTCCTAATTCGCATTACTTTTTTACAACATTTCAAAACTTCGCTTGACGATTGAATAGAAAACTGGCTAGTGACATGATTTATTAATGCTTTCAATCACTGGTTTTTGCTTTGGTTCTTTTGCAGGTAGACATTGCGAAAATGCTGGTGGAGAATGCCAAAATCGAAAAACAAAGCATTGTGATTCTGACGCCCTATAATGCCCAAGTGTCAGAAATCAAAGATGTGCTGAAGGAGAAGGGAATGGGTGAAATCACCGTGACCACAATCACTAAAAGCCAAGGTGACAGATGCTTTACTGAGAGTAAAGTAGCTACACGACAATGAAAACATATTCCAGTGTAAAACTGCTCATTCTGAAGAATTGCTTGTAACCAGTATGTTTGAGCTTGTCCCAGTGGTACCA
Organism: Melanostigma gelatinosum; assembly: GCF_949748355.1. Classification (NCBI taxonomy): domain Eukaryota; kingdom Metazoa; phylum Chordata; class Actinopteri; order Perciformes; family Zoarcidae; genus Melanostigma; species Melanostigma gelatinosum. The sequence continues at coordinate 28,343,435 of NC_136636.1, forward strand.
CTACTTCCTGTCCTGATTGCTCATCATGTGACATGCAACATTTTGTCTTCTAGGAAGCGAATGGCGCTACGTCATCTTATCCACCGTGTGCTCTCTGCCAAGTAAAGACATTGAGAAAGAACCAGGCCCTGGTTGGTTGTCCAAACATCTGGGCTTTGTGGGCGATCCTAACCAGATCAACGTGGGCATCACCAGGGCCAAGGAGGGACTGTGCATCATCGGTAAGATACTTATTTCTACGCTTAAAGCTCAAAGCTCAAAGCTCCTATGTCGCCTCATAACTCAGATGTCTCTGTCCTCTCAAAGGGAACCAAGAGTTGCTGAGCTGCAGCAGAACTTGGGCGAATCTCCTGAACCACTACAGGCTTCAAAATGCAGTGACAACTGCAGACAAGATTTCAGTGTGTTGTGCCACATAGCTGAACTCATCCATCCTTTAGAAGGGACTGGATTTCTGGAAGTAGCAGACCAGAAGAACAGAACAGCACGACTTCATTAAACATGTTTGTATTTTAGCTTAAGTCTATAAAGTCGTTGTAACTTTTGATGTACTCTTTTTACAGTTTTACAGTATATTTGAGGTTTTTGATATTGTATTTGATGTGCTCTGATTTTCCTTGCTATTTAATATAAATAGGAAATCTTACAACTTCTAGATCAACTGTACTGTGCTCATATCAATTCTAAATGCCCAGGTTCAAAGACTGAATAGTCTGGGTTTTTTATGTTTGCATTTAAGAAAAGTTGTTTAAGAAACGTTTGACCTATTGTGTGTTGATACATTAAGATCTCCTATTTTCAGAGATTAGCTTCGGCTACAGAAATCTTAATAAAACATTGTCAATTAATATAACCTGTATGATGTGTGATTGGTTGGATGAAGGCTTGTTTTTGGCCAGAACGTTGGTGAGTACAGGTAACAGGGATGGGTGGAGCCTAAAGCACACAGGGATTTATTGAGCAGATTAAGGTACAAACTTTTACGAAAACAAGAGACAGACGAGGGAGGGACAGAGAGGCACAATGGGGCATTCATGCATTCATGCATGTCCACTATTCAGAGTAAACATTTTCAGATAAATTGATGTCACTATTTCAGAATCTCCCTCCGGATATCAGGTCATCTGCTCATTTCTGTGAGGCTCCCAAAATGTTTGACTGAGTGGACTGTACAAGGCCCACAAGTGCACATTTGCATACACGGTAACAGCCATGTCTATAAGGCATTATAAATACCTTGAACTGATAAGTCATTATAAAATGCTTTAGCATTTTTGTTTTAAGTCGTTTTTGAATAGTAATGCTTATATATTATATAATAACCATAATTATGCAGTGCTATAAGCAGATTATAACTCATTACAAGTATGTGTATTATGCATGATAGAAATGGGCCTCGTAGAAAACATTACCACAAACACAAATGCATCTGCTTTCTTAGCCTGCTTTCTACTACAGCAATGCTTTAGGGACACTGTCAAGTTGCATTATGGGAGGTGTAGGATCCAGTGTTTTGTAGCTTGACCATTATACAGGGAATAAAGGTGAAGATATCTTGGCCTGTGCAGCACTGATTTGGATCTCTTTTTTTTAATCTGTTGCTCACAGTTTCCCTAACAACATGAAAGTGCAATAATAAATCGCTGGATTACCACTTTAATATGAATTTGAGTACAGCATTTTTTTTCCTTTTAAATATTTAAAATGAATATGATGGTCTCTCCAGTCACTTCTTTCTGTGCTAAATAGTGTGCTGTGATTCCTGCTAAAGAGCACTAGACCCCGTGACAGAATAAACAGCAAAGTCAGGAATTCATTAAAATACCAGTTGTTTCATGAGTATGGAGGTTGTGTGTATGATAGGAATAATGTATATTTCATCTGGACGATCTTCCATGTAAATCTATCTTCACACTTATGCTAAACACATCACAGCTTGACCGGCCCGTTGATGCACTGGACAGTCCAGTTTGGATCACCACAACGTGTGCATGTCTTTAATGAATCAGAGGCTTTAAGACAAGCTTATAAGCTTTAGGTGCTGTAAGATCAGATAAACACAATGAACACAACATCATATCATATATGAAACGTGGAGGTTTTATGTGAGTAAACTGAGCAATAGTTATTCACTCCATTATATACATATATATATTATATTATATATTTGTCAACACATATTTTCTTCTCACCATTGAAGCACTTTAATAAAAGACAGTAATCCGTGTGGAGTACTGTTGTGAGGCTTATTAAACTTAAACTGCCTGGTTTAAGTTCTTAGGCATGTTTAACTTTATAGTTAATTACTTTGATAGAATGCTTCAAATAGGTACATCATTTTTTACATGTTCAATAATAAAAGTAATCTTTAACCTAATGCATAGTGACCTTCCCAATGCTGCTTATTAGGTTACTTATTACTCATGTGCTCATTGAAACAACACAACCCGCACTGAGGAGTTCAGTCCCCCCCAGACAGGACAGAGCTTTAATGTAAAGGGAAACATTGCATGTGCGGTGTTTTTTCTTGTTAAAGCGTTTGTATAGGAAAGACACAACGACAACTGCACCACACAAAAGCACCATCAGGAGACGGGATCTATCCGCTCCATCAGCAAAACAGTTCCCAGAACACGGCCACACTATTTCTGGTCTGGCGCTTCCATTAAGAAAGTGCATAGCAATACCAGAAGTGTGTCTATTGCTCTTGAAACGTTATGGCAACTAAACATACTACATACTGGGCTGAAGGAAGAACTATACTTCAGAGGATTCCTTAAACTATATGTTAAATTCTGCTTATGTGAGCATATTTCGTTTTTACACAATTTGTTGGAAATTGGAATTGGAATTTTGGTTTGTTCTCTTGACTGGATTGATGTATTATAATTTAACCACAAGATGGTGCCATAATATCATGTAAAGCAGAAGTAGGTGGCAGGTGATACAGATGATTCCCAATGATGTGACTATTCTATAGGATGCCTTGAACATGTCTATGGTCCACAGCCAGCGTTCTTGTTGGCCCCTGCATGTCTAAGCGGTGGGCTTCTGATTCAGCAACATGTTGAAATAAAAAGATGGACAGATGTGAGCTTTCTTTTACTGAACTGAACCTGACTTCTAAACTCCGTCTCAAACAAAAACAATTGACTCTGTTTCAGATCAATGAAACACACTTATGAACAGATTCATATTTTGTTGTAAACTTGCATTAAATAACCATACACATTTTAAATGTTCACTAATAACAACTGAAATAGACTTACGGAATAAAGTCTTACAATTTGTCCTAACTACAGGAAAACTCGTTTTTTTTTTTCAAATGAACACTTCGTTCAGGTGGTATATTAGTTCAAGTACGACAATAAAGAATGAACAACTAATCACAAATATGTTTTATCAATAAATACAATTATCTTTTAAACCAGATATATGTTTCGATTTATTATTTTGCTATCAATTTGGCGCGTTTGTGACGTGCCCTAAAATATCAAACGTCTCTGCAGAGAACGGCCAAATCCCAATGTCCCCCCTAAAGCCTCAAACCCTGAACCCTCAAGGGCCTACTGACGTCACCTGGTAAGTGGTTGAGTGTGAGAGACTGTGAGGGCTTGAGATGGTGTAAATAGGAATGGGACAGCACTTTGCTGCAACATATCACGTTACCATGAAAACGAAAAAGATTTGATGTATAATTGTAGGTATTTATTTTATACTTTGTACTCCCTGATTTGAAAGTCTTCCAGGCTCTTTCCTCACAAGATGAGAGGTAACTTTATGTGATCTATTGACTTGTTTTTGTCAAAACATCTTTGATGACAAAATCAAATATTTTATGAATAAATAAATAAATATCCTCTGATTTCAAGTTTATTTTGTATTCCATCTTTAACCCTTAATGTTTCTGAGTAAATGTAATAAGACAGGCTGAACACACGTGAGCCGTCCTCTTTGTTTACCTTTTTTTTTACGTCTCCATGCCTCCACTGGTTACCCCGTGTTTAACGTCACATTGCAATGATTTGTGGGTAATTTCCTCAATCAGCATGCTGACTTACGGAAAGGGTTCATAAAGGGCTCAAAATGTCTGCGAGAGAGCCCTCAAACACGCGATGATTTGACAGTGGGACACCCCTAAACCCTCACGGACTTCGCGGGAGCGCGCCTCAAAGTCCGTGAGTCCGTCAGGGGGGACATTGGGATTGGGCCTTCCATTTAAAATAAGATTCGTATGTACACGGAAACAGCAACGGCCACGCGGAAGTGCTTGAGTACAGGAGGCTTCAAGATGGATATCTGTAAAAATTATAAAGATGTATACTGTACGCAAAAAACACCTAATGTGACTTTAAGGGTCCCGTAAAACAAACGCACGAGATCAATAAAATCACACAATGATTGCTCATCTTAACACACTTTGAAAGCAACGAAGTTTTATTTTGAAGGTCTTGACCGGAAACTCTGGTATGTTGTTGCGATCCTGACTCCTCGTTCCCTCGACTGGCACTCCTCCCTTCCACTGCTGAACAAGTTATCTGTTCTGTTGTCTCAGTACAAAGAAAGGAGTGAACATTTCCGTTGTTAACAACATGTGGACATGTTTGTATGCGTTTGAATCGTGAGGACGTATGGAGACGGTTCGAGGTGACAACTGGCGGAGACGCACGAGGAGCGCGCGAGCCTACCTCAAACAATCAACTGGGGCAGCGGCTGACGAGTCCAATGTGCTCCGGAGTCTGAGCGTTGGCAACACGGAAGACGGCCATGACATAGAGGAGGACATTGGTCTCTTCAAGCAAGACAATTTGGAGCGCAGGGTCATGGCGCCCCGCTACAGTCTGCTGCGGGAGGTGGGAAGGGGCACTTACGGCGTGGTGTACGAAGCGGTGGCCCGGAAGTCCGGGGCGAAAGTTGCCGTGAAGAAACTGCGATGCGACGCACCGGAAAACGTGGAGCTCGCCTTGCAGGAGTTCTGGGCGCTGGCGAGTCTGGAGAAACGGCATCAAAATGTGGTGCAGCTGGAGGAGTGCGTGCTGCAGAGGAACGGTATGGCTCAGAAAATGAGTCATGGGAACAAGCGGTCCAAACAGTACCTGCGTCTGGTGGAGACTTCACTGAAAGGTGAGGCTCTTTGGCTCCCCGAGTTGTTTTGTATCAATGCCAAATTAAATGGGAACACATAATACTTCAGACACGAATGTACTGTTGTAGCAACGAGTCGAGTGTTATCATGTAAACCCAACGTAATGCTATTTGAGTGTGGTTTGGACGACTTATACGGTATTGTTTTTGTCGCCATGACACAGACTCGCTGGGGGATGGGTAGATTTAGTAAAGGTAGCTCCCGAGCGTGAGACTCACTAAAATGGAGTCTGCTGAGTTGGTTGTATTCACAGAGGTGTTTTAACCACGTGACCTTTCATTTTGAAAGTGTTTGTTCCCTTGTGCTCATCTAGTCTTGTGCTTCAAATACATGCACCTTAAGCTTTCTATATAAATCACATTATGGTTACCTTGTTACTTAAAGACTGAATGATTTATCTCAACTCCAAACCCCTGAGTGTCAGTGGCACTGGATCCGTTCACATGTATTTGAAGTATGCATCTCAATCACTGGCCAGCATAGAGTGGTTTCTGCATCATAAGTAGACAGCCTATGAATAATGGCTACACCTCAGTGTTTTGGCTTACGGTGGTCACTGAGGAGGAAATGTTAACTACCGTACTTTCCAGACTATAGAGTGGTCTCACCTACGTCACGATCTCCTTAGTTACGAGGTCTGTCCGCCATGTTGGAGTACATACAGATCCTACATGGCGGCGAGTAAACAAGGAAGTGCGGCGAAAATACCATACTTTGAATCACTGGATAGTGCATCAAAGGTTCGCTACCTGGCCAAATTGAAGGTTATTGGTAACTTGGATCCCTATACGATGAGTGCAGATGGTTTCAGTGCCGATCCTACTTATCTTCCATCGGTAAACTACGCCAACATCTACGCGTATCTCGTGAACACCCCGAGTCCTTACACAAGTAGAATATGGGATGTGTGGTTCTATAAAATGGTATAGAATTTGCAGGGTTGAGAAGTCCGGCAGTCCAGTATAATATCTCACTTTTTCATCATTATTTTCGAAAAATTCTGAATCAAATATGGATCGTTCATCGGAAAGTTCCTTTTTCAAATTCAGATTTTCCGAGAGTAGGCGCTGCATCTCGGCTTGCATTGCTGCAATCGTGGCCCCACCGAGGTCTGTCTGGTTGGCTTGGTTATTCTTATCCTCCTCCTCATCCTCTGCTGCTGGTGGGCTGTCATATGCATGATCCGACGTTCAACTCATATCAAGCAATGCTGAGGCTGCATCTATGTGTTTCGCCTGTTGTACACGCTCGACACGTCTCTGGTACCGACTGCTGTCACGGGCCGATGAAGCTTCGGTAACCTTCTCATGTCCAAGTTTAATTTATATTTCCTTTATTAAATACTGTTCACAAACGAATTAGTAAATAAAATCACTGACCACTTATAAAGTGATCCGCACATACTCTAGTGTACGCCAAATTCCATTCCTTTATATCTCGAGAGATGCGTGACAGCCATTTCTCGCGACGTCGCTTGGATAGCTCCTTCGTGTCATTTCCTTGATGTGTAATGACCGCTGGCAAACGAAAGAATGATTTCTTGTCTCTATCAGCTCTGCTGCCACAACCAAAGACAGCACAAAAGTTCACCACCGATTATGCGACTCAGCCGTGCATGCCAGTGGCTTTGTGTGTACTCCAACATGGCCGACAGCTAAACTGTGACATCACACGAGACCACTCTATAAGTCGCACCGGTATATAGGCCCCACCCTCTAATTTTGAGAAGAAAACTGAATATGTACTTGTATAAGCCACATCGGACTATAAGCCCAAATGCTACCCCGTGATTAGCATTAGCGATTAGCATTAGCGATTAGCATTAGAGAATATAATATATCTTTGTATCCACCTTTGTACCGTATATCTTTTCATGCTTCATACAGACATACCTACCGGTTCATGATGTGGTGTGTTCAAGGACCCAAATGCAGACTCAGGACAGCAGAGTTATATTGCAAACCAAGATTTAATTCTCTCACTCAAAAACAAGCAGGATCGCTATTGATTGCCTTCGTTCTCCTGTGCACTAAAACCATTGAAGTCCTCTTCTTCAGTGTCGGAATTAAACAGCCTCAGAATTGCTTCGTTCGTGCTTGCAGTCCGTCTTTCGTCTGCACCCTGAGTGTCACTTTGCTCCCGAGGCAAATCCGTCCCTGAGCTTGCCTGTCCTCCTCATTGCGCTGTCCTCCTCATCTCGCAGTAGTCCAGCCTTTCGGAACCCGTTGGTGATGGTGGATTCTTTCACACTGCTCCGCGCTGTTAGGATCCACTGGCAGACTTGAGAAAAAGTTGCTCTTCTCATGCAGCGTGTCTACGTTGCTCATAGCTCTGAATAGCATTTACGGCTAACTGGCTTGGCCAGTTGCTGCTAGCACAACAGCTATTCAGAGCTATGAGCAACAACAGTTATTGCCTCATTGCTTTTCGTTTGGTAGCCGTGAGAGACCTTAGTCAGTAATGCAAGTATGTCTGCATGAAAATATGTACGAAGATATATTATATATTCGCTAATGCTAATCGCGGTTAGCATTTCCCCATTGGCGGTAATGTTAAAATTAGCTTAGAAGTCGGACATGTACTGTTAAAAGCATCTTGCCGTTCAACCTTTTTTGTTAACAGTCCTAGTGAGAGGTAGGTCAAAGGTACTTCATCCATATTGTAGCGACCCTGTCAGTAACAGCTGGTAGCAGAGGGGTTGCTGGTAGCAACTGTTCTGTGTCAGGAGCTAGTAAATGTTGTGTTAGACCGGAACTGGAAGTTGCGGTTGTTGTGGCGGAGAAAAGCTACGGAAAAATCCGTATATAAATCGCGCCGGACTATAAGACGACGCCTCAAAGCGTGGGGTAAAAAGTAGCGGCTTATAGTCCGAAAAGTACGGTAACAGATCTGCTGATCTAAAACCTGTGGTAGAGATGCTGTGAAATGACCACGATGTGACTGTCAGTGAGTTGAGATTACGATACATGCTACCCACGCCTAACCGTTTCAGGCACGGCCCCTGATAAAGGCAGACAGGACGCATCCAAAGGGAGTGGACATTTGAGTGGAAACGCCTGTGGTCCGATAGTTAGAGTGCACATTCACTGGCTGTAGGGAAATTGCAATCCGGGGTTCAACACTTTTAAATATGGTTGACATTGTTAGTCATTTCCATCACTCCTTGAATCACTGTGTGAATGACTTCCGTTGCAGGTGAGCGAGTGCTTGGTCCCCCAGAGGAGCCCTGTTACCTCTGGTTCATCATGGAGTTCTGCGAGGGCGGCGACCTCAACCAGTTCATCCTGTCTCGGCGGCCCGACCAGCGAACCAACAACAGCTTCATGCTCCAGCTGACCAGCGCCGTTGCTTTCCTGCACAAAAACAACGTTGTCCACAGAGACCTGAAACCCGACAACATCCTCATCTCGGAGAAGTCGGGCATGCCGGTTATCAAGGTGGCCGACTTCGGCCTGAGTAAAGTCTGCGCTGGGATAGGAATTCCCAAAGAGGGCGAAGACAAGAGCAAAAATGTGAACGTGAACAAGTTTTGGTTGTCGTCAGCGTGCGGCTCAGACTTCTACATGGCTCCCGAGGTGTGGGAGGGCCACTACACGGCCAAGGCTGACATATTTGCCCTGGGCATCATCATCTGGGCCATGTTGGAGAGAATCACGTTCATTGATGCCGAGTCTAAGCGGGAGCTGTTGGGTTCTTACGTGAGACAAGGAGTGGACATTGTGCCGGTGGGCGAGGCACTGCTAGATAATCCAAAGATGGTGCTGAACATCCCACAGAAGCGCAGGTCATGCATGTCGGAGGGAGTGAAGAAGCTGCTGCAGGACATGCTCGCTGTCAACCCTCAGAACCGGCCCGACGCCTTTGAGCTGCAGGCCAGAATGGACCAGGTCATGTGTGGTGCATGACCCGCTGCCAGAGGGCTTCACAGGTACCTGTGCTTTTGTCTTCATACAATTCCCCCACAGCGTCTTCGAACTCTTTCATGTTCTGCTATCTGCCCCTATTTAAAATACTGTTAGTATGCGTTTCACAGTAGAGGATCGACCGAGAGTGGACTTTAAAGGGCTGCTGTAATAATTCTAGTTTGGAGCAGAAAAACGCAGAGAGCTGATTAATTGGCCATCAAACTCTGAGTAATAAGACTAAATAAATACATACATCAGGAAGTGAATATCAGGAAACTGGGAGCAACTTTAATAATGTGAAAGTGAGTTTCCCCTGTATGCAGTACTTCTGTCGGCTACTTCTGCTAAACAGTTGTAAACAGTTCTTTCTTACTCTAATCATTTGTAAGAGAAAACCCTGAAGTGTGATGGTTACATTATGATTACATTGTTGAAATGTTCAGTTTATTAGGGCTGCAACTAACTGTCATTAACACGTGCACAGAGTAGACCTCATGTGTGTAAAACAGAGATAACAGTCATTGGCCATCGGAGCCGAGGTTCCTCGGATAACAGGGTTTTGTGAAACGTCCTGTCGCCGCAGAGAGAGTAAAAAGTAGTATATATTTATCATGTTTGAAGTTCTGTAAGAGTTGAGTCGTTCTTCTGAGATAGTTGCCACCACAGCTTGATTGTAGCCAGCATTGTGGAAAGGTCAACTTAATTTAGTGTTTCCTCAAAGGTAAGATGGTGGACTTGCCCTCCTGAGTCCAGTAATCTCAGCAGCAGAGGATTCACCGGCATATTTTGGTCTGTCATCGCCCTCTGTTGATAGTGGTGTGATCCGCTGACTCAACACTTGTCATTTCCTGCCCTGAACAGGCGTCTGTTTCATTTTATGTCACTGACATTTAAGCATGGTTTCAGGGTCCGTGTGACACAAATGTCGTCATCTCAAACATGTGATGCAGTCTGTATCAAACATCTGGAACAGACTGCAGTTGATCCGTTTCCGTACGGCTCCTTCTCATGTTCCCACTGTTCAGATTTCACGAAGAAACCATCTTCTACATTGTGACATGTGAGCCTGCCTTTGGTATTGGTTCAGTGTTATGTAGCTGCTGAGGTGTTTTTTTAGTTGTCAGGACTTAATAGTGGCTCATGTAACCGTGAGGCGTTTGAATGCGCCACATGTCCTCAGGCCTGTACTTGGATGACTGTCGGTCACAGAGGAGCGTTCTATGGAGTTTATTTCTGTGTGTAAGAGGTAAAGATGGAGGGCAGGGTTGTGTTTAGTGTCATGTTTGGTAACTTCAGTGACTGCCTTAGTGTGCCTGCCCCCCCCCCCCCCCCCCCACACACACACACACACATCAGCACACAGGCATGCCTGTGTTGTCCTGTGAGGCTCCTCCTGTTGTTCATAGACGTCAATTAAAACAATAGTAAATGGTGCACATGTTTGCCCCTCGATCACAGTTTTTCGGGGCATTTTGTGATTACTTGAGGCATTTTTGCCCTTTGTCCAATTAATTTCTGACACTGCTTTGTGTGCATCAATTTGAGTTTTAGACACTCTGAATTCGGACATTTTTGGGAGGTGAGGACATTTTGTCTGGGCCACACCTCTTCAAAGGCTTCTTCAGTTTGAGGGTTCTGACTTGGTTTTATGGTCCAGGTTCGAGTTAGGTATGGGTCGGGCTTAGACATTCTGTTGTGATGGTTACAGTTAGGGTGAGAGACCTGAGTGTGTTATGTCAGTGAGTGTCCTCATAAAGACAGAAGTACAGGGTGCGTGTGGCACTGCAGTGGGCATTGCTGCAGTGACTCAGCACATCTCTGCTGTAACCGTCACTGCTGCACAGTCGGGCCTGAGGGGTCAGTCAGTGTCTCGGCTGCTGACAGATGTTCCTCAGGCACATGCATATCTACCAGGGGAGCAGCACATCATCTGAGTTTAAGATCAAGAGAAAAGCAGAGATGTTCATCGTGCATATTCCTGAAGACAGACATTTACTGATGTCTGTTACTTTGTACCGCAGAAGAATAAAGAAATTAGTTTTTGTCCATCCAGCTCTTAAAAATATGCGAGGGTTGCATCTGTTACTCAGAGAAATCATGCAACACATTACATGTAATACGTGCAGCTGGTCGCTAATCACATTTTTCTCTAATTCTATCAGTGATAGAATTGCTGCTTCCTGGTTTTTTTTTCTCAGCTATTCCAGAGACTTAAACTGACAGTGTTCCAGCCACAGGCATGTTTCTCTCTGCTCTCCCATCACAGATGATTCTTTTGCTTCTGTTTCCCTGCAGACTGGTGTTTCTACCGGGAGCTGCTACACCAGCGAGGGTCCCAAGACTGTGAGGAAGAAGGAGAAGCAAAGGAAACGCATCGCTCCTGAAGTTTGGATGCCGAAATGGAATTTTTTGTTTTCCTTTGAAAACGTTTACAATGAGTTCATCTGCCAATTCTGACAGAGCGTTTGTCTCGCCCTGAATATTACAATAATGCGAGAAACCTTTTGTCTGCTGCTTATTGGGGAGCTTGATTTTACTGAGGGGTGATGGTGACGCTGCTCAACAAACCTACATTTAAGCTAATGTGCAGCATCGGTTCATTGTGTGTTCACAGGGGTGGTCATCGCCATGTGGCAGCGTTCTTCTAATATTTAATAAAACACTGACGTTAGATACACACTGCTACTGGAAACCTCTCTTCGTGTGGTAGCGTTTCTCTTGTTCTCTAGAACTTCAGTGAAGTGTGGACCTTTTATGCGAGAAGTGTTCCTTTGTTGACAGTTCAGATTGTGTTGGCCATGCTGACCTGTCAGGTGGCACATTTCCTGTCGACTGCCTGTCACATCTTGTAAACAACACTGTCACCACCTTTTGCTGTTGTGGTTTCACTCTGTCCACACGTGTTGGTTTACATTGACGTACACTACATGGGAGTCATCAGTAGTTTTTAGGACAGATCTTCTGTCATGGTATATGTGACTGTTTTTGTTGCAATATTGAGATGAATCATAAATATTTAGTAATTTTTCAATAAATTTCATTGAGACTGTTTTGGCTAATCTAGTGAATTAAAGAGGAAGTAGACCCTCGACGTTTAGAGGAAGTGCTTCCAGCATGATCATCAGGAACTGTGTCGTTTCTGTTGTCTGTTGGTTTGGGCTCATTCGCAGCACGTTCTGTCTCCTTGGAATCAGCTCATTTCCACACGTGGAATCCGTGTTCATTGTTTTATTGTATTACCTGGTGATAGCAATGTACTTTCCCACACCGTAACAACATGTGAATGAAGCATTTAGTTACATTTTCCTCATTTAGCGTCTGGCTAGCTCGTTTGCTAATTCCACCATATTTTCATGCAATAATTAAAGAACACTTTGGTTGGTTGGTGATGAAAGCTGCCTCCAAATAACGTCACCTGCCTCCAGATCAATTATAACACAATATGTAGAATTCAGCCACTTGGTTCTAAAACCCTAAATATCCATATGCATTGGTTTCCTGCTAAACAAAGTGCTTTGGGGTTAAGTTACTCTTTACATACTAAAAACCCTGTGAGTTGAGTACAGTGATGAGTCATCAGTGATGAGTCCGGCCTGCTCACTGATTCACATCTAAAGCTCTTAACATGACTCCTGAGTGTGAATGATCATGTCGAATTTGTTGACAAATTTCTATACTATATCAGTGAAAACCCTTTTAGGATAATTCTAAATATTTTAGTTTTCCTGATTCTATTCATATTGCGATCCCCTCATAACAGTCAGTGATGAAGGGGGCAGCCTGGGATTCACTCAGCTACTCTCAGCAGTGTCTCCTGGACATGCTGGGCAGATTATTTGTTGGCATGAACACAACAGCTATGAATGTAAATCCCCGGTCAAATTAAAGCAAAATTGTAGTTAAAGAATTTATTTATTTATAATTGGTTTTCTGCTCCTTTTGGTCCGTTAGTACCGTATATCTGGAGACATGGCCAGACATCCCTCTACCCCACCTCTTTGCCTTTGACTAGAAGCAGTGCAGACAGCAGGTTGTCTGACAGCCTGTCTGTTGAATATGACCTGATGACACGTTGCTCCTTTTAGTTTCCGCTGTCTCGTCGTTCAGACCTCTGGTGCCTTGAATTTGCTCGTCGGCTAACATTTGTTTCGAGATCGGCTACTGTATTTTCCTTTTGATTTGGCACTCCAAGTACATTATTCACGTTCTCGGTGATTTAGTTCAATTTCAGATATTCCCATGCGACCATTTGGAAAAGATAAATGATTTGTACACAGTATTTTTAGAATGTTTTTCTGTCGACCATTTATTTCTTGAAATCACGTTTTAAAGGTAACTGAAGAGGAACTGTTTGGACAGGTGCTGCTCATAAAGGATCAAAGCTCCTCACGGCTTCTTCACTGCGATGAAGAGGGTTTGTTTCTTGTCGAGAAACAATCGCAACTTAAAGTAAGTCATTCTCAGGCCTTTGTGGGGTGCAGTGTGTTGGAAGGGGAATGTGAAAAGTAACGCGTTTCGAAGCATGTCGGAACATTTGTGCAGCGAACCTCAGCTGAAAATTGTGACTTGGTTGATAGTTTTACCCTGAAACTAAAAGTCTGAAGTCTGTCATATGTCACACTTAACTGGGACCCTGAATGGAGTTCTCTTTGTTTGCTCTACCTCATGTTTCTGCACAGTGTCTTCACGGAGCCATCCTTTTCTCAACAAAGACTTTCCTCAGAGACGACCTGGCAGGTCCCGAGGGGACAGCTTTGTATTTAATGTCATCGCAGGTTGTCTTCGGTTGGGAATACGTGCCACAGCTTTTGACTTCCATCTTTGCTGATGCATTGTGGGAAATGGGTTTACATTCGTCCGGATGTTTACACACCTTAACACAGGCCATGATGTACTTTCATTGTGTTTAAGCCTCTGTTGTGAAAAGCGTACCTCAGTTGCCCACTTCTGTTTGATTGTACGGGACAGAAGTGATAATCCTGGAGTGTAGATGAGCTAATGGTAGCACTCACAGAGGTGTTTTCTATTCTGTCTGAGGAATTGCTTTGGTTTTACTTCAATTTAGAGGAATGTACTTAAAATATCAAAAGATGTTTAGAAAACCCTCAGTCTTCCTCTGGTTTCCTGTGGTGTTGGATTGATGTAACAAGTTCACTTGTGGTTCATATGCAAGTCAGCCTCCGTGCATCCTCTGAGGAGCACTTGAGGCCAGGCTGATGGAGTGTTTAGATGACTTGACCCTTTCTTTCAACAGAATATCCAGTCCTTGTACATGAAACTGCAGCCAGTTGCTTGAATGGAAACACTTGTTTTTTTATTGCTGACTGTGTACACATCAGGGCTCTGTTTCAATAAAGGCTGGAAATACCTTGAATCTGTGTGTTCTTAACATTTGTATGTCAATGACTGATGTGTAGGAGACGTGGGGAGGCGTTCCATAGAGCTAAAGAGTGCCGAGGGCATGTGACCGTGACACACAGCTGGCTGTGCCTCACCTCTTACCTGTACCCACATCTGGGCAGATGGGAATAACTGGCATGTTTACTGACAGCTTGATTTACTGCTGCCTTGGCAGAGGCAAGTGGAAGGCAAATGTAACATCAAGGTGTCTGTAGGCCCTCACATATAGATGACATATATAAATCTACTATACAAAGGTTTTAAGCACAACACTCATTATTTTATGTTTGTCATTCACAACACATCCCATGAAAAGTCCATCTCAATCCTTTGAGTTCCCTCTAAGCACCGGTACACTAAACACCAGAGGCAGCTCAGAGAGGCGCTCCAGCAGGGGGCGCAGTCACACAAAGTAACGCACAAACACACACAGACGGACGGCACTTTGATGCTTCTGATGCAGCTGCACAGCAAGTCGACTTCAGTGTCAAATCTGACAGACGATGAAGTCAGAGACAACAGCGCTTCAGTGTAGAAGAAGAGAAAGCTTCCGGTGTAACTATTGAGGGCTGCACAATTATGAGCAGAAGCACCGTCCTGATTAGTTTGACTTCATGACGTTGATACACGATTGTTGTCCTCAGTGACCAGTCTCCTTCATTCATCTTATATCACAAACTGTTCCCAGACACGTTTTACATTAGTCACTAAACAAAATGTGCCAACACCTCTGATACGTCATTCATTGTGTATGAATGATCTAAGCTGACCTGATAGAAGCTGATTCATTGTGCAGCCCTTCATATAAACTACAATAGCAGTCCTTCTCTGGTGTCTACAGGTCAGAGCTCTGCTGCCTTCCCCTCAGATGAAGCATTACTGAGATCCGTGCGTTGTATACCTGGGCCTTCACTGCTGTCCTGTGAAACTACTCCAAAGTGCTGCATCTTCGATATTGGCTGTCGCCATCTTGGATTTTATTTTGTCTATTGTCTGTGTTGATTGTAAAATGTCTGTGACGACCGACACCTCGTCTTTCAAACTAAATCTACCTCTGACCACAAATAAAGTTCATATAAAGTGACCTGAACCCGGTTGGCATGAAAAGTGTGAGGTCCAAAGCAACAATCAACACTGTGAAGACGCACGTTGTTATTTTATTGGTTATTGGGTTCTGTCCCACGTCTTCACTCAGGAAGGAACCGGGGCTTCAGTCGCCGCAACGGCCACCTCTGGAGAGGATTTATTGTGAAAAAGGTCTGTGAGGAGACAAGAGGACGGACGTTTCATGGATCTGTGAGGAAGTCGTTGTGATGTACTCGTGGTACTTGTGGGAGCAGAGCTGACCTGCAGCGCCGTCGTAGCTGAAGGGTTTGTCGTGAGGGAATCCCAGACACTCGTCCAGCTTCCTGAGGTCGCCGTTCATCTTCTCCACGTCCTGATGATGGCCCTCCTTCCCTGAAACACACGGCACAGACACTCATGAGAGGTCCTGCTGTCATGAGACATGAACCTCTGAGTGTGAGAGAGTGAGTGAGTGAGTGAGTGAGAGAGAGTGTGTTTACTGTAGTTCAGCATGTATCGGCCCGCTGATGAATGGTAGACCATCATCTGTCATAGAAGTCTGTATCGATTTGTTCCAGTCACTGATGACGCTGTCCTTCTCCACCGCTAACACGCAAACAACACACGTCAGTAACAACAGTAACAAGAAGATGTGACGTCCAAGATGATGTCCATCGTGTGGTTTCCACCGTCAGCAACCGTGAAGTTGCTGACGGTGGACGTAGTCATGAAGTAGTGACGACACGACTTGTCCCTGAAAAAAGACACAAACCTGTCAGAGGACATGAAGACACAACAAAGCTACGTCTCTCTGGAGGACGTTCACACTCTCACATGTACAAGTTCCTCTCTTTGATCAGGAACGTGGTGTTGTCCTGGTGCAGTCTGAACTCCACGTGGGAGCTGGAGATGTTCGCCAGCAGGTCCCAGGCCCCTGATGGTCAGCTACAGACCAGACCAGGACCCGGTCCCCGTAGACCTGCAGGAAGAAGGGGGACTGAGTCAGACTGAGGACACAGAGTCAGACTGAGGACACAGAGGACACTGAGTCAGACTGAGGACACAGAGGACACAGAGCCAGACTGAGGACACAGAGGACACAGAGCCAGACTGAGGACACAGAGCCAGACTGAGGACACTGAGTCAGACTGAGGACACAGAGGACACTGAGTCAGACTGAGGACACAGAGGACACAGAGCCAGACTGAGGACACAGAGCCAGACTGAGGACACAGAGCCAGACTGAGGACACTGAGTCAGACTGAGGACACAGAGGACACAGAGTCAGACTGAGGACACTGAATCAGACTGAGGACACAGAGGACACAGAGCCAGACTGAGGACACTGAGTCAGACTGAGGACACTGAGTCAGACTGAGGACACTGAGTCAGACTGAGGACACAGAGGACACAGAGGACACCGAGTCAGACTGAGGACACTGAGGACACAGAGCCAGACTGAGGACACTGAGTCAGACTGAGGACACAGAGGACACTGAGTCAGACTGAGGACACAGAGGACACAGAGTCAGACTGAGGACACAGAGGACACAGAGTCAGACTGAGGACACAGAGTCAGACTGAGGACACTGAGTCAGACTGAGGACACTGAGTCAGACTGAGGACACTGAGTCAGACTGAGGAGACTGAGGACACTGAGTCAGACTGAGGACACTGAGTCAGACTGAGGACACAGAGGACACTGAGTCAGACTGAGGACACAGAGGACACTGAGTCAGACTGAGGACACAGAGGACACTGAGTCAGACTGAGGACACAGAGGACACTGAGTCAGACTGAGGACACAGAGGAGACTGAGGAGACTGAGGACACAGAGGACACTGAGTCAGACTGAGGACACAGAGTCAGACTGAGGACACAGAGGACACTGAGTCAGACTGAGGACACTGAGTCAGACTGAGGACACTGAGTCAGACTGAGGACACTGAGGACACAGAGGACACTGAGTCAGACTGAGGACACAGAGGACACTGAGTCAGACTGAGGACACAGAGTCAGACTGAGGACACAGAGGACACCGAGTCAGACTGAGGACACAGAGGACACCGAGTCAGACTGAGGACACAGAGGACACAGAGTCAGACTGAGGACACAGAGGACACAGAGTCAGACTGAGGACACAGAGTCAGACTGAGGACACACAGTCAGACTGAGGACACTGAGTCAGACTGAGGACACTGAGTCAGACAGAGGACACTGAGTCAGACTGAGGACACTGAGTCAGACTGAGGACACACAGTCAGACTGAGGACACTGAGTCAGACTGAGGACACAGAGTCAGACTGAGGACACAGAGTCAGACTGAGTCAGACTGAGGACACAGAGGACACAGAGCCAGACTGAGGACACAGAGGACACAGAGCCAGACTGAGGACACAGAGCCAGACTGAGGACACTGAGTCAGACTGAGGACACAGAGGACACTGAGTCAGACTGAGGACACAGAGGACACAGAGTCAGACTGAGGACACAGAGTCAGACTGAGGACACTGAGTCAGACTGAGGACACAGAGGACACAGAGCCAGACTGGGGACACTGAGTCAGACTGAGGACACAGAGGACACTGAGTCAGACTGAGGACACAGAGGACACTGAGTCAGACTGAGGACACAGAGGACACTGAGTCAGACTGAGGACACTGAGGACACAGAGGACACTGAGTCAGACTGAGGACACTGAGGACATGTGGTTTTTTTCACTCATTGTTTACATAACAAGTCAAATTGTTGGGATGTGCCCACGCTCTTATTAACTTGGCAAATAAACGTGATTGCGATCAGTTCATGAACCACTTTAAATGTTGTGGAGTTTAAATCTGTAAACGGGCAGAAATATTTAGCTGTTCATGACTCAAGGGCCATTTAAAATATTAGGATATCTGTCAAATATTAAACCGTAACAAACTGAGCAGAAAAGGTCAAATATTGAGAGAGAGAAATGCTGGAGACATATTCAAGTTTCTATCTTTTAAATTCAAAGCAGGCCTTTCAACATCAGACTCAGGACCCCAGGTGGCCCTCGGGTTGTAGTTTGGACACACACCAGTTGTATAAAGTTGAAAGAACCTGACATGTTTTATTATCTGTCTGTTCTCAGGCTCCAGACCAGATCCAGACTCCCCTTGTGCAGGTCCAATGAGGGCAGCTTCTTCAGACTGACAGTCCTCGGGGCCGCGTTGGTGCCGATGGCGGCCAGCAGCAGCAGCTCTCTCTTTACTGAATTCATCCTGCTCTGAGACATAAATCAAATGCACCCTCTGCTGTGTGATCTGTCAGGAGCAGCGGCGGGTCGGCTTATAACGGGCAGCCATAACCGGTCCAAAGTGTGTGTGTGCTCAGCGTGTTATCTAACTCTGTGTCATTGAAACCTTTGAGTCCCTCTGTTCACCTTCTCTTTGTGCTATTCAAGTTTAAACTGGACTGTGTGGCTGCTACTGCCTGAAGACGTTGCAACATACAATATATATCAGTGGCCGTGCATGTTATACCTGGGCCTTCACTGCTGTCCTGCAGCTGAAACACGGCTACGGTTATTTGTTTCATGTAAAAATGAAGCCTGTAGATACACTATCTACAGAGAACACGCCGAGACTGCGTCTCCTCTCTGCTCTGACTGCTGTGAGAGTGACCTGTGAGAGTGACCTGTGAGAGTGACCTGAGTGACCTGTGAGAGTGACCTGTGAGAGTGACCTGAGTGACCTGTGAGAGTGACCTGTGAGAGTGACCTGAGTGACCTGTGAGAGTGACCTGTGAGAGTGACCTGTGAGAGTGACCTGTGACCTGTGAGAGTGACCTGTGACCTGTGAGAGTGACCTGTGAGAGTGACCTGTGAGAGTGACCAGAGTGACCTCTGAGAGTGACCTGTGAGAGTGACCTGTGAGAGTGACCAGAGTGACCTGTGAGAGTGACCTGTGAGAGTGACCAGAGTGACCTGTGAGAGTGACCTGAGTGACCTGTGAGAGTGACCAGAGTGACCTGTGAGAGTGACCAGAGTGACCTGTGAGAGTGACCTGTGAGAGTGACCTGAGTGACCTGTGAGAGTGACCTCTGAGAGTGACCCGTGAGTGCTTTGGGGCTCACGGCAGCACCCGCTGCTCGATCACGACGGTGCAGAACGTCCGTGCTTTAACGTCAGAGTCAAAACACCAGAAAAGTCTCCAACATCACCAGAACAAGTCTCTAGATTTGTCGCTAGTAGCTTTTGACAAAAAAATGTCTCCATGAGGGTTTGGAAACTCATCAGATTTAGCAAGAAAGTTGCCAAGTTGGCAACACTGGCACTGGCTAAATATGTCCCCAGAGCAACATTGGACGCAACAATGGTTCCTATCACATATAAAACCAAACAAAAAGCCATCTTCATAAAAACAAGTTGTACAAATAATAATATATAAACAAGCATATTAAAGCTACTGCAGATGCAAAAACAAATGCATTTAACTTAGCAGAGCTGCTGTTCACTATTTAAGACAAAGTCCCCAATATCGTCCCCATTCACTTAAAGTGCACATGATGCACTTGTGAGTCTGCAGGCCTCTGGCTCTGTTCTTACCTAGAGACACAGAGGTGAGATCTGATTGGATAAAAGCTCTACTTAAAACAAGTTGCACTGGAAGCAGAGCAACTGAGGAAGACAGTAGCTGTGCAATGAGAAAATAAGATAATGGGAAAAATATTTTTTATAATTTATAATACATGTAGTGTATTTAAGAAAAGAAATTAAATTATAAAATAGCTATAACTTTGTGATTCTGTTTAGGCCAGCAGAGAAGGCCTTGCAGGCCCTGACGGCCCGCCACTGCTGAGATCAACTGCAGCCACTGTGTTCACTCTGAACCTCTGAAACGCCATCTTCTTTCTCCAGACAGTGACTAAGTTGCACTGACAACACAGAGTTGTCTTATCTTGGTCTTTCTCTCTTTCTCCTGTTCCCTCTGTTTCCGACCTTATTCAATCAGGTTGGGTTGCCCAGGTGTTTGGCCACATCTATCAGCGCTCCTGAGACCAGCTGTGGATCTGACAGGGAGCTCTGGACTCTGGCTCTGGTCTGAGTGGGTTTATAGCTGCTGAGGAATGACACGTTGTGTTTCTGCAGGTCTTCTTCAACAGCAGAGATGCTGTCTGACAGAGAGGAGATCTGCTCCTGAATCATCTTCATCTCTCTGCTGATAGTCTTCCCCTTCTGCTCCTCTTCCTCCCTCAGAGCTGCCAGTCTGGACTCCTCTTCCTCTTTCAGGACCTGGTGGAGCTTCTTGAACTCTGCCTCTCTGTGGACAACAGCTGCTTCTTGGAGAGTTCAATCATTTCATTGTATGTTTCCTCCACTTCTTCATATCCGTCCTTCTTGTCCTGCAGAGACTCTAAGTCAGATCTCAGCTGGGCCTTCAGGTCACTGACTGCTTGTTCTATAGGAACCACCTTGTGTCTCAGGTGGAGAGAGAACTCACAGACAGGACACACAGCATTCTGCTCAACCTCACAGAACCAATAAGGAACTTCTGGATGTTTTTCACACACGACCTCTTTCTCCTTTTCTTGTTCCGTCTCAGGTGAACCATTATTCTGTCTCTCAGCAAAGGAGTCAGCCAGTTCCTTCAGTATTAAGTTCACTGACTGTTCTTCCGTTGAGGACTTTGTTTTACAAATGAGACAGTTTTTCTCTTCAGCTTGTTTCCAGAATAGTTGCAGGCAGCTTGAACAGAAGCTGTGGTTGCAGCTCAGAGACACAGGATCTCTGAAAGTCTCTGAACAAACATGGCAGTTTAGGAAACTTTCAAGAAGAGCAATTTTCCCAGCCATTTGTCTTGGTATCTTAATTATCTTTCAATAACAAGACTCACCAAGTTACTGTTCCGTCTCTTCACTGGTTCAAATACTCCAAACGTGTGTTTCCCAGCAGAAATCTCACACCCTGTAATCTCAGGTCTGTTCAACAATGTCAAAATCCCGAAAAAAGGACAAGGCAATGCCAACAGGTGCTTCTATATGCTGGCACTGATTAAGAAGTGGTTGTGGGAGGAGCCAGCCCCTCCACCCTATTCTTCATTCTCTGGGGAGCATTCCACCACATTTAGGTTCTAGTGTTGGTCTGTATCTTATGACGGTACAGCAGCAACAAATACACGTGGGCCTCTTAAGAGCTGAAAAGACTCGTCTGAAATATAATTCAATCTGAATAACGTCTCTGAGATGATTTGACTAAATTGGTGGCTGATGAAGCAACAACAACATCAAGAGCCACAGCAGTGATGGATGTGTGAGCTACTCTGGACAAACAGTACGTCAGTACGTCGCGTCCTATCGGAATTATGATATTCCAACTTGTAATAAGTATTGATGTTACGAGATGTGCCGACGCTTCGAAGCGTGTGTCGAGTAATGGAGGGGGCGTTTCCTCGAAGCGCGTATCGAGGCTTGCTTCATTTAGGGGAGGGGCCAAAAATGATGACGTCCGAAGCCTCGCTGCCCGGCTGTACCACGTGACTGCTTCGGGAAGTGGTTCAGATTTTGCTGAGAGGTTTGACAGCAATATAAACCACTCAGGCTCCATTCAAAATGTGGGTTGTTGGTGGAGAGTTGCGGTCAGTTGAGAGTTTGGATAGTTTGGAGAGTTTAGAGAGAGATAGTTTGGAGAGTTAGGAGAGTGAGGAGAGAAGGATAGGTGATAAGATGGAGCCAGCTAGGAAGAGGAGGATTTCCCCTGTGTGGGAACACTTTGATTTGATAACTCCTAATAAGGTAAGCTAAATCTAACTCTATTTCAGACACATTAGGTTTGCTTATCAAGAACAAAAATTCCTGTATCAAAATGTATATAGACTTGCTCTTGCGTTTTTGTGCACGCCAGCATCTTCTGTAGCCTGTGAAAGGGTGTTTTCAAAGGCCGGAGAGGTCGTGTCAAAAAAAAGGAATCGTTTAAAACCAAACACTGTTGAGAAACTGTTATTTCTGAATAAAAATGAATCAAATGTCCCGTGTCCTGTACATCACTGTCCAAGTTCCACAAGCATATTCAGTCCCCTCTTCCTAGTTCCACAAGCACTTTCACTGTCCTCTGCCTGCTTAAGCCCATGCCATTTTCCTAAAGTGACATAATAACATCATTACACAACCTGCCATATCATATGATACTACCATTTTGGGAAAATGTACACACACAGAATACATTAAAAAAATATTTTGTTATGCACATATGTCATAATTTATGTACAGAAATTATTTGGTCATACATTTTTGTAATTCCGTCATTCCCAACAGCCATAACAGACACAAAAATTCAATGCATCACATTATGTGGTTCAGCTGCCTGTGATTATACACTTGGCCAGTAGGTGGTATCGTGTGCACATGAAGCTTCGAGTAATGAACCCTTTCTCGAACCAATTGGCTGAAGTGGTTCGATGCCTCATGAGGCTTCATCTCGCCATCACTAGTAATAAGCATTCATGTCAACAAGCAAGTCCTAATTTAAATCTTCGCTGAGTCCTGTCCCTCAACCGCAGTTTAGCCAATCATAACATAGCTTTAGCCAGCAGCTCTAACAGTCATCTGTCTGCTCCACAGACTCTCATCGGTGGTTTCAGATGTTCTTCATGTTCAGGCTGCTTTAGTGGATTTGGAGCTCGTCGTGGTGAAACGTGTAATAGTGACACTTGTTACCCGGAGAGGTTGTAAGAGATAAAGGTTTTTAAAACAGATGGAGCTAACATTAGCCGAGTACGTTAGCGCATCTTTAACTAGCGTTAGCACTCATGCTATGCTAGCTACTGAAGGTAATGTGTACACATGCTGCTTTAGCTTTTTAAATGATTGTAACAGTGAATAAATATCTACCTGACCTACAAGTTGCAAACATGTGTAAGTAGTTAAATGACAAAATATTGAGAGCAAAATTGGAACAAAGAGTTTTTGGAGTATAAAGGTAAGAAAATAAAGTATTACGATAAGTGAGGGAAACTGCTAGTGTATTCATTGATCAAATTCAACAACTAGGTGGAGACAAATACCCAGCATTGTTTCTGCCAGATGGACAGTAGGTGGTCATCAGCAGCCATTCACATTAGGACGTGTAGTTGGCCCACACACACACACAAACACAGAACTAGTGTTGATTAACACTGAATACAATAGTGTGAAATGGGTTACTCAAATGTATTGAGGGTGTTTTTTGTCATAAAGGGGCTTTTATTCACATTTTCGCCACCGGGCAGCAGCAGAAAGCTGTAAACACAGACACAGCTGATTCATTATTCATTCATTATTACACAGAACAGACTCTCAGTAGTCTTCCCGATAATGAGTAGGAAACTGTGATTTCAGAGACAATGCTTGTGACTTATCTTGCGTCATCGCAGAGAGTGAAGTACCACAGCGATAGTTTTACCTTCTATCAAGTGTGACTCATTGCATTGTGGGATTGTTAGCAGACTCTACTTTCTGCTACTTCCTCTTTTTTGTGGGTACTATATAGATCATGGAAATCTGACATTCAAATAAAGCGTGGTGGGTAAATACAGTGCGTATAACCCCCTCGTCAAGTGGATATGGCTAAAATGTCAGCAGACAGCTGCCTATTTACCATCAAGGAGACAGTTATTCATTCATTCATTCAACCTTTGTTGATATGAGATCACGAAAGGTTGACCCTCATTGACAATGGCATCGAGTCAATTACAAAACAATCATAATCTGGTGTTCAGAAATCGATTGTGGCTTTAATAAGGCCTAGCTTATAGCTTTAATAAGATAGGCCTGGGAGTTTGGATTCTTCTCCACTGACTATTTACTTTGCAGTCCACCGCCTGTGACATCAGAACCTGGACTGTATAAATGAACAAAGGCAGGCACATTTAATAAACACATCTACACTCTTGTCCAGAGGAGGAGGAGGAGGAGAAGAAGAAGGGAGGGAGACTGGACAAAAAGAAGGAGCTCAAGAGACAGAGGTGAGGAAGATGGACAGAAGAGACACCCGGCTGGTCTGCTCTTTGCTGTTGTGTATCATCACCCAGGTGAGACACGTATTAATATCCTTTCTGTAAAATGAGAAGACCTTCTGTCTGTTGTAAATAAGTTATTTGAAGATATTATCAAGCTGTGGTGTGTGAATGCTTGCTCTCACCTTATCATGAGTGGGTCGGGGATGTCCCCGATGTTTCCATGATGAACTGGATTATGATTATTAGAGGCAGCAATTCAAAGCAAAGGGGGATCCCAGCAGTGGTTAGAGTTGACAGGAGACTTAGTCGAGTTTCCTCAACTTTTCAAAATTGATTTCATTTTTGTTTTTGCACATAATATTTAATTGATGTTTTGTTTTGTATACGTGTAACCATTTTGTTACATTTTTCATGCTTGATATATATATATATATATATATATATATCATAATATATAATGATAATAATACTTATATATTGCTTTTTAAAAGTTAAAAGTGCGACACATATAGAATAAATACTCAAATACAAATATACATATACACCTAGCTACCTACATACACACACACATCCGCATACATATTGTCAAGAAGAGTTGACCTCTCAGCGCTGCCTCGGTAACATGTCGACACATTCAAGGGAGAGAAGTCAGGCTATAAGAGCGCAAAGCATATATTCAACGTTGAAATGTAATCAAACAGATAAAATGTATGAATAATATAACGAAATGTTCTAATCAATTGTGTAACAAATGTTTAACTGCATAGAAGTGATTTAAACAAATGTAATGAATGTTTCAGTGTGTTCTGTGTGAGGTTGGAGCTGAAATGAAATGTATTGGGCAAGAATGACATTGCTGTAATCAAGACCAGATGTTGGGTGTAGTCAAAAGAAAGTTCTGGAAACTGATGCAATAGTTGAGTCATACCGGCAATGTTCGGCTTAACGCCCTTTCCAGAGGGAGGGGGGATGAGTAATGGACCAAACAGGTGGGGGCTGATCACAGCCCATATGAGGAATATAAGGACATGCTTGCAAAGAGCAAAGCTGGGATTTCATCGCGGATGCCGTACCAAGCGCATCGGAAGAAGATACTAAAGCCTGCAGCTGATGTATTGAGGACTTCGTCTCTGTTCACGGAAAAGAGACCTCTGTTCGTGGACATTGAGATTGAAAGACGAAGGTTCTAACTCTCCCCACCGCTCGCCTCTTAACATCTGGACAACTGAGAAAGCCGCAGCTGCCTGAGAAAGACTTTGTACTAAGTTTTGAGAACAGCTGAACGGGCTCCGTTGCGGAGCGGGAGGATCGAGGGTCAGGCCTGACCTTCGCTCCTAACAACTCCAAAAGAACCTTTTTCATCGCACCATTGGACATCCAGCTCCAACCGAGCCGTCTCGGCGACTAAAACTAATGAGTATAATCGAAGAAGATAATTAAATTGACTAATCATGTGTAGTGACATTTTATGTGAGCTGTAGCTGTAACCCCTGCAAACTAACTAAATATAACCTGCAATAAATATCTAATCTGCATTTAAAGTGGAATCCTCAAGTGCATTAATTTGCCGAAGTAGTAATGAGTTCCTCGTGACAGTAAAAAGTTAAAGCTATTGTATGTCTAACAACTGAGTTCTGAAAGGTTATCCTAGAGACCGAATCCACTGAACAACCCCTTACGGTTTTAGCAAGAATTAATCCTAGCCGTTAAAACCTAACCTGGCATTTACCAAGAGCGCGGATCCATAAGAGGGAAGCTGCCATAACCGACGCGACTGGTGTGAGCGCCCGGGGCCAGGACTGGTCTCTCGGCCGAGCGCGCTCTGACCGGAGGAAGCAGGGTAGACGTCGGGAGTAACGGCAGTTAGCGGAGCCAGGCGAGTTCCCTCGCCAGAACACCAGCTCGAGAATCTTTTAATAGAGAGCTGAGTCAGTAATTAGCCCCGTATCGGGCCAGAAGTACCCAGGATCTAACACGTGGCGCCCATAACGTGGGGCTCGACGGAAAAGGAGTACGTTGAGTCCAAGAGAAGAACCCCGGCAGCTAAGAGAGGCTGTCGTTCGTGAACGAAAAGACCTGAGGTGAGGCGTTGTGGTAGAAAGCAAAGCTGCCCAAGCCTCGAAGAAGTCCGATTGCGAAGACATCCACGAATCGAAGCTGTGTGTGGTATTTACAGGCCAACACAGGAGAATCCGCAGGCGACGGGGAGCATCGACCAGACTCGCCCGACCTGTAGAGGGACCAGAGCCTGATCCCATCCCTTCCTCAACGCGCGACGAGAGGCTTTGGGAGGAAGGCGACTCGAGACAACAAAGACAAAGACAAAGTCCAAGATGGACGAATCGCCCGGAGGATCCGATAGCGGCGGAGGCGACCCAGCGGTACGAGCCAACGGCCCTGATGGAGGAATCGCCACCGGACAGCAGAGAGGACCCGACGGCGACGGAGGCAGCCCACAGACGACGGCGACGCCTCAGCAGGACGTGCCAGCGCCATCGACCCCGGACCAGGCAGTAGACGACAGCCCGGACCAGCAGAAGGACGACGCTGGACCAAAAGGAGCGGCATCGCCAGAACCGACACCGGAACCGAGACCGGGGCCACAACACAGAGTCAACGTCCAACATCAGATCATCCTGAATGGCAAAGGATGGGACACCTGGGACAAATCTGTTCAACGACACCTGATCGTGCTGCATGAAGAAGCAGATAAGGCGAAGGTGGGAGAAAAAGTAAAAACTGGATGCGAAAAGAAGGGGGGTTATCTTGCTCCCCTTGCCCTTGAGTCAGGACTGGTGGCAGCAGTAGTAGGGTGTGAAGGACCCCCGAAAAGCAAACTGAAGGTAGCAGAATGGCTACGTTGGTGGCTGGAGGTAATGAAAGTCATTAAAGGAAAAATAACCACCGTAATCAGCCCGTCAAAAGAATACGACCCAGTCGTGAAGATGCTGGCCGCAGAAATAGAAGCGGGGGCAATAACTATACAGAAGAATGTAAAAGCCACCAACCGCTACAAAGAAAGTGAAAAAGAGCGAGAAGCCATAGCGGCATGGATAGCCGGACAACCAAGTTACCACACGGTTCCCGGCGAAGATCAGCTCAGCACCAACGAGACCGAGGTCTCCGTGCACTCCCAGTCAGGGGGGTCCTCGGGGTCCGACAGTGGGGACAAACAGGATAGCGGCAGCAACGGGGAGATCTCAGAGGAGGACGAACCGAGGGACGACTCAACGCTGGATAGGAGCGCCGAGTACCAACTGCTCCCGCCCTTCATGCAATCCGGGACTCCCGCTGCCGCTGCAGTAAAAGAGGTCCTGCGGGACTACAATGGCCCAGAGCCGAGGCGGCCCCAGAAAGCTAGGGGTAAGACCAGACATGTTCACTCCCCGAACCCAGAAGACCATCTTCAAAAGTTGAAAAAGATGCCCGAGGGGACCAAAAAATATGCGAACCAGACAGGGTTAACTGCATATAACCACTTCGGAGAGCCTTGGGACATAGACAGCCATGGACTGGTTGTCTTAACCAACTCACATCTAAAGCCTCATATCTCCCGGTTCAGAAAGAATCTGGTAAGAGAGGCAGGCAGCCTCTACAAAGAAGAACTTGAGGTGCGCCTCCCGGGATGCAGACAAAGACAGGAGGAGGTGGTGGTTACGAGCGGCGGAGAATCGAGACATTATGCGGTGCTACACGTACCGATCGAAGGATATGAGGATGGCGAAGATCAAGACGCCTATCGGGACAGCATAGAGGAGGCATTAGAAAAAGGTGTCACCCGAGCAAGTGAATTGTCCTTCAAAAGAGTCGTTATATGTAACGACGGCGCCAGGTCCGGCAACCTACCATGGGAGGTAGCAGAAGAAGCGGCAATGAGGATTCTGCACCTCCTGATGAACGCTCCTCACGGGTGGAACAAAATCCGCGAGTTGGTGATAGTCACCTCGGTGGCCCAATACCAAGAGAGAAAAGAGAGAATACTGAGACCCCTCTTCAAAACGGAGGGGCCAAACAACTGGAGGGCAGGACCGCCGGAATACAAGGACGAGAACGCCCCAGTTGCGAAAGCAGTTCTGCCACGGCTCCCGCAATCAGTAAGATTGAAGAGAGAAACCAGGACCGAGCAGAGGAGCTACGAGGAATCAACACCCGGTCCCTCAGGACGGGAGGAGCGACGTCCACAGGTCAGCTCAAGCCAGGAAAAACCACAAAAGGAAAGAAGAACTCCAATCCCCTCTCCCCGGACAGTAGCGGTGCAGACAGAAGAGGAAACCCCCGTGCCAACCAAACCTCCACGAGGGTTCCCCAGCCCAGCAGAGTCCGTCGGCGTGCAGACAATGAGCTACTCCGGAGGCGGAGAAGCGCACATGATAAGGTTCGAAAGTCCTGGCGGGAGCAGGGAAAGTCCCAGGGCTCCACAGAGAACGCCAGAACCAGTTCAGCCGGCCTCGCCGTCAGCAGAGCCAGAAAGAGAGGCGCAGGAAGAAGCGGCAGATGTGAGTTCAGATGAAGAAGAAACAGCGCCAAGCCTGACCTCCATCGAATACGAGGCTCCGGGAGGAATGACCGACCTGAGGATAGGAAGCAGAAAAGGCAAGAAGAACGCGCTGCCCCTAGTTTCAGTGTGCACGGCTTCGCTGAAATTCCCCCGAGACGATCGTTACGGGCCCATGACCACCAAAGACGGAAGAAAAGCCTATGCTCCAGAGGTCGGTCAAACAAATTATGATGTTCCAGAAATATGGCTGCACGACCTCGAAGGAATGAAAGGAACAATGGTCTACGCGACAAAAAGAGAATGGCCTGTTCGCCAATACCCCCTGAATCCAGGGGCCGTTGCAGAAATGGACCTGATAGTCACGGAGCTCAGCGAACTAGGAGTGGTGCGCGAGGAGCCAAATCCCATCACCAACAGCCCAATACAGGCAGTCAAGAAGCCTGAGTCATCGGGAGGTGGCTGGAGACCTGTTATCAACTTCAAGGCCCTCAACCGCAGGACTGTCGCCAACCGCGCCAGCCTGATCAACCCACAAGGGACGCTGAAGACACTAAGACTAAAAAGGTACAAATCCTGTATAGATCTGGCAAACGGATTTTTCTCGTTGAGGCTAGCCAAAGCCTCCCAGGGCAAGACAGCGTTCACCCACAAAGGTAAAGCGTACGTCTGGGAACGGCTACCGCAAGGCTACAAAAACTCTCCGAATGTTTTCCAGTCAGCCGTGATGGACATACTCGACGGCCTAGAGACAACAATCTACATCGATGATGTATTCATTGCAGATGACACCGAAGAAGAACATCTGCAAAAATTGAGAAAAGTCGTAGAACGACTAACAGCAGCAGGCTTGAAATTGAATCTGAAAAAATGCCAATTTGGACGATTCCAAGTGAACTACCTGGGATTCCAGGTCTCCAACGACCTGGGACTCTCGGACGGATTCCGGGATAAAGTGGAGCAGATCGACCCGCCAACCTCGCTGAACGAACTACAGAGAGTGCTGGGACTCTGCAACTACGTTAGGGACCATGTCCCTAGCTACCAGAAGCATGCAAAACCACTGTATGTGAAACTACGAAAAGAAAAACCAGAAGACGCCCACAAGAAGTGGGAATGGACCGCAACGGATCAAAACAATTTGGAAAACCTCCAGACAGCCATTAAAGAAGCTTTGCGGCTGGAGCCACGAAGCCTTACAACAAAGCTGGTGGCAGAGGTCAGTTGCAACGACGACGACGCAGTGGTAAAAGTGTGCAATGAGGGCGGGGGAATAGTCACTTTGTGGAGCTACACCCTGTCCTCCGTGGAAAAGAAATATCCAGCAGAAGAGCAGGAGTTGGCAGTTCTGGCAAGGTATTGGAGCACCCTGAAAGACCTTGCTCAAGGGCAGGGCATCAGGGTCCTCACGCAAAGCCAGGTCCATCGATTCCTAAGAAAAGCCACGGTAGAGAGCACGAAGGCGACGAACGCGAGGTGGGGACGTTGGGAAGACATCCTGCTGGACCCAGACCTCGAAATCGGCCCTGCACAACCCGTGAGTAAGAAAAAGACGACTCAGGACGAGAAGCCAGCCGAACCGATAGAGTGGACTCTATACACCGACGGCTCGCGAAAAGGACAAGACGACAAGGCCTACTGGGGCTTCATTCTCAAGCACAATGAGAAGGAGCGCTTCAGACAACGAGGCCAAATCCCCGGCAGTGCTCAGACCGGGGAAGTGACAGCAATATTGGAAGGTTTGCTCGAGTTGGAGCGAAGAAAGGTGAAGAGAGCTAGAGTCATAACTGATAGTTATTACTGTGCTCAGGCCCTTAACGAAGACCTGTCCATATGGGAAGAAAATGGTTTTGAGAGTGCTAAAAACAAGAAAGTAGCTCACGAAAACCTATGGAGAAAAATAGCCGAATTGCGGCTAACAATGGAGCTCGAAGTGGTGCACCAGAGGGCCCACACGCGAGCAGGAACTCATTGGCAAGGAAACGAAGAAGTGGATCGTTTCGTCCAGATGAGACAAATTGTCTTTGTTGGGATCGAGAAGTGGGAAGATTTGCCCAAAGGACGGGTAGTCCCAGAAGAGAACGTGAAGGAGGTGGTGCAAGCAGTGCATGGAGCACTTGGACATGCAGGCACTGGTCCAACACGAAGGGAACTGGAAAAGCAGCGACTCTGGATTCCTGAAAAAGAAGTCCGCAGAATCCTTCAAGACTGTGAGTTGTGTGGTCGATACAACGCAGGAAGGAGAGGACAAAGAGTGGGAGGACTCACCATTAAAAGTACCGTACCCTGGGGTTCTATCTGCATGGATGTGGCAGGACCCTTAGGGGTACCGGGTAAATGTGGAGAAAAGTACCTGTTGGTGCTTGTGGACTCCATGTCAGGGTATGTAACCACAAAAGCCGTAAGAAAAGCTAATGGCAACAGTGTTGTTAGCATGCTAGACCAAGTCTGTGGCTATTTAGGGTTACCTAAAGAGCTCAGGACTGACAACGGAACGCATTTTCGCAACGCTAAAGTGGACCAGTGGTGCCAACAGCATGGGGTAATGAGGATCTACTCTCCCCCATACACCCCCCAGGCTAACGGGGTGGTGGAAAGGACCATTGGCTTGGTAAAAAGTTGGATTGGGAAAAATGCCAACTCGAGAGAATGGAGCACTAAGACCCTGGAAATCGCCAAAACCCTGAACGACCGCTACCGAAGTGACAGGCCCTCCCCAGCGGAGGAGCTGATGCGCCGCCCCTTCACATCACAGGAAGTGGGGCGGGGCTCCGAAGATAAAGAGCCCAAGCTTGAGCAAAAAGTGCCACTTCGAGTAGGACAGCGCGTCTGGATCAAGGCTCAGGTCGGTGCTTCTAACTCTGCAGTCAAAGCCAAGTACGATAAATCAGACATAATTGTCAAGATATTGGACAGTAATACTGTTCAACTCAAGAAGAAAGGAATCCAAGGAGTAGGGCAGCTGAAGCCAGTTCCGTACTAGGAGAAAACCAGGAACTCAAAAATGGCCACCCACATACAAGCTTTACCACCCTTTGTCAGAGTGGCCAATGTCAAAGGGGTGGTTAACATGAGAAGGAGTACTACGGGGCTCTGGGCAGGAAGAGCCATGAAGAAGTTGGAGTATGCAAAAAAGGGCTTTCTCTCAGAAGAGAATGAAGTCTTAACATGGAAGGAAATCAAGAATGATTGTGTGGTCTGCCTGCTGCCGACCACCCTTAACCTCACATGGCAGGGACCCGGAAACAAGAAACCACACCGTGTCTCTGGACGACGAAAGGAATTTGACCGTATGACCCACAAACCAGTGAAGGTTTTGGATGCATATGTGTGCGGTTTTTGTCGTATAGCGCTTTTACCAAGGATGCACTTCGTCATCCAGTGGGATCTGCGGGGGACAAAGCTGAACCTTAAAGACTGTGTCTGCCAATGGGATGGACACAGGCTGCTCCTCTGTGCGTCTTGCTCCGTACTCCAGCTGAATGGACTGCTGGTGCAAGCTGGAGCAGCCGACGGATGGCAGGTGAGAAAGTTTCTTCAGCCGATACAAACCCTGGCACCCGCCTCGTGGGAAGGTGAGGGTGCTGCCGCTCCTGTTGATCTATCACAAGCAGCGACTGGGGGACCTTCGGCACCATCTATGGGCCTACTCGACGGGGACCCACAAGAAGCAAGTGGAAACCGTAGTGAAGTCCCCATGAGATCCTGGTGGGAGTCAGTGCAAAGGAACTGGCCATACAGCCCAGGCCAGGCCGAAGTTATCAACCCGCCCCTGTCTTCCGTACAGATCCCAGCGGCCTTCAGGGTCTTTCGCAGCCCTGATGACCCAGGGTACACAGCCACCGCAGCAAACCTACCCGATTGCCGCTTGGAGATGGCAACACGAGAGGGGTGGCTGGGGCCCTGGGAATTAACAACCTGGCGCGAGTTAATTGAGGAGGTGTTTTGTGATCCTGATGTGCCAATACGTGAGCTTGCCCCGGTACCAACAGAAGCTGGTGCTCGCGGCACAAATCTCTAGTATTCCACCACAGATCTGGACGCCTTCCACCACACCGGTGCCAGGACCAAGGAAAAGAGTAAGATTTTCACGGTCACCCCAGAGGGATGGCGCAGAAACGGTGCTATGCAAATACCGGGCTCCTGGGCGTCCAGAGCGCCAACGCCTACATGGGAGACCCGCACAATGCGCGTCATGGTAACGCTGAAAACCGTGATGGTTCCATTCGACGGTGTGTACTCCGTCGGGGTGGAGCTGACCAGAGCGGATGAGGCGGAGCCTCCTCCAAACCCACGCGCAGACGCAAAAGGTTTGACCGCTTGGGCACGGAAGTCATTTCGCAAACTGCAGCGGGGTGGAAAGCCTCGCAGTAACAGCTCTTAGAAAAAGTATAGCTGCTAGAAAAAACGGAACTTGATTGTCAACATGTCGCTGCCAAACCCACCAAACAACGATTGCAGGGACCTATCAATAGTCTCTCAGTCTCTCCTCGCACAAAGAAGGCCATATCTGCAATTGCCGAACGAAAATGTCTTTTTGGACAGACCCCTACGCGATTTTGCCTACCGAAAAGGCCTCTGTGGATCCGGCGCCTATTTCTGCAGCAATGGCGAATATAGGCGCTCGATTGACCTGTCAATACCCGGGAAGGCGGAATTGCTGACTGCTTTTCGCACAGGATGGCAACTCCAATATGACAGAGTCAATCGGACCCATCCGTGGCTGCTGCAGCCAGTCCTCCCTTGTCCTGACCAATCCCCCTGGATCCTGAATACCGTTTTCCTCTCAGTTATGGGTCTGCGGTTGAAGTTGCGCTGGGGTCCTAACTATGCTGATTATTTGCAAAACGACTATGTTGATCTTTCGCTGGGTGAAAATGTGATCTGGACCACCAGCCCGGTCATGCGGCGTCTCATAGCGCTCCACGTGAAAAACAGCGCGCGCTGTGTAATTGAGAACCAAGACATAGAGTTGCGTATGGTTCATTACCGCCTGCCAGGCCTTGGCCCACCGAACCCGGACCCATGCCTGACCATGCGGGAATTGCCTCCTTCCAGATTACGGACTACGGGGTTTGGCCGGCTTAACCTTCACGAACCCTTGGCAGCATGGGCTAAAGTAACGGAGCTCCAGACGGACGACGGTCAGCCGTTATACGCATCTCTTGCCAAAGTCCGGATCCTTATCGACCCAGTGGACAGACAGATCTACGCATGGCTGCGGCAAAATAATGCTGTGACCGAGGGTTGCTTTGAACCCCCCCCCTGCTCCCCCTCCTTAATCGTCACCTACTATCAGTGGGTGTGGCGGGGGCTGGACTTAGCCATTGGCAGATACCCATCGGTGCTATATCACCAGCTACTGAAGGGCAGGATTAGTCAGTGCGATCCTGACTCTCCCCCGTGCCTCAGCTCCGGATGCCTAGCTCCTCTTCCAGAGGTGCTACCGACCAGAGCACTGCAGAACCCGAAACCATGGATCTCCCACTACTTCATGGGAGAGTTCATGAATTTAGGCGATCCTCAACCTTTACCCCCGTCTCATTAAGACGCCCCGGCAAGCGACTGGACCAATCAAGTAAACGACCTCGGAATGGAAAACGACTATGGCTTTGCTTAATGGCTAAGGTAGTAGCAGTACTTGCAGGACTGTGCTCTGTCCTGGCTATACTGTACTACTATGGTAGTATCCCATGGGCCCTCACTCATGTGAGGGTGTCCTACACTACCACAAAGAAGTTCGACCAGACATGCTGGACGGTCGACTCTGGAACGATCGTTCTCTCTCAACTCGCTGGACAGAAGCGCGCCTCGCCCTGGTTGGACCTTGAGGTTGGCTCTAATGCAACCCGTCAAGTCCAAGAAGGGGGTGGGACGGCTCCGAACCTGACAGCTACTATCACTGCGTGGATGACTATCTGGGAACAGAAAATCAACGATTCGAAAATCAACAACACGGGTGAAGGAACAGACTGGGCAGGCGAATTCCAGAAGGTAATAGAGAATTCGACATGGAGGATAGATGAAGTATCTACGCTAGGAGCGGAGATGAAGATTACGGTAATGATGAAGAAAGCACAAGAAGAAAAACGGGCACAGTGTAATTGGATCTACCCCGAAAACGGTGTCCCAGGCTGGTACTGTTCATGGGCATGTGTCTCATGGTCAGAGCAAGGGAACGAGGGATACTGGAAACCCGAGGTAACCTATGCAGCGAGACACCGCAATGATACGTGTTTGATGATTTTACCGGCAGACGGAATGTTCTGGGGACACTACAATCTCACCTGTGAGGCCACACAACCGCGACGTAAACCACAGCGGGTGAAAGTTAAAGTGAGGCCAGTGAGGCCACTAGGTAACACCACACTAGGAAACTCCACCGACTGCCAGCGGAGCAACCTCACCAGCCGAGCCGTGAATGTCACGCAGCAGAGGGAAGAAGAAGTAGTGGAAGTACAACCTACGGCTTCAGAGACGGTTCCAGAGGAAAAAGAAGAACAGCCGCCGCCGCTATTCAAGTCAAGTGACAGTCTTCGGAGAAATAGAAGCAGGAAATGGACGCAGCATTGTATAAAAAGCAAGCTCCCTCTCCTAGATAAGTGCTTCTGGAATGTGTTCTTTTATTGCGAAGGTCAGAATTACTTCGTAATAACTCCGGTAAACAAACCACAGTATCAGGCTCATAAGTTCATCTATCTACCCGAACCTAATGCCCGGCACGAGGCTTGGCTCAACAACACCCTGCCGTGGATATGGATAACCGAGCTAAAGCATTTCAAAGGAGCCTTCAAGGAGGGATACTCCAGAGCCAGCTACGGCCTTTTGGGACCACGGACAACCGACATGTATGTACAAAAGCTGCCGAAACCCGAGGATTTAATGACAGCCCCAAGAGGGGATTTCCAAAAGATTGACACTTGTGTGACCAACAAAATGTTCATCGCTCTGAATGGAACAGAGTATCTAGCCGACGGCGCCTCCCCGAGATGCACACTCTGGCAAGAGTGGTATCGGGCTTGGGGAACGTGGCTATATGACTGCACAGGCCTGAAGACGAACAAGACGATCAAAGGAACCCTGCAGGCATGGAAAGAGGCCCACACCCGGGACGACGGTTCAACCTGGTGGGGCCTACAGAAGGATGAAGTGTTAGAATGGGTGGTGCCATGTCTAACTCAAACCAACAACTACTGGGTGAAGTATCAGTACCTGGCCACAGTGTACTCGAAAGAAAGAGACATCTGGCCTGGGGTTTGGAGCCGACCAGAACCATATGTGGGCCCACGGCCCTGGAAGATGGAATGCAATCGAGGAAACACGACCTGCAACATCAGCCTGGCCGGGGGACATTGTGAGACTGTGCCAGGATGGGAAGACCATTGCCAGACCCACTATGGAGCAGAATATGAAACCCACGTGCAAGAAGTAACCTGGGTGAAGGATAAAGATAAGAAATGGAGACGGTCAGGGCCTCTGACTAGCAGCTGTACCAACTTAATCCTGGGCCATCGCATGAAAGACCGAGTGAACGTGAACGGCCAAATCATTCCCCCAGTAACCAACCCTACAGTCTTTCTAGCTGAGGGCCACGCCTTCAGGAAAAGCCTCTGCGAGGGTAAAGAAGACAAAGGATTTGAATGGGTAGGAGCTAACCGCCTCTACGGGAACGGAACATGCTACGAGCCAGAAGAACACTGGCTGAGTTGCGGGAGCGGCCGACGAGAGCACGAGTGCAGTTGGATCGAACTGACGGGCGCCTCCATAGCCGGGACCGCAACCATCGTAGTGGAAGAAGTGGCAGGGAAGATTGGAGAAGGATTCTCGGTCATAAAGGGATGGATGGGGAGTTTGTTCTCCTGGCTTTGGCCTTATTTGCTGATGATAATTGGAATTGTCATCATGGGCCTGATAATCTGTGCCGCCATTAAGGGCGGGGTAGCAGCCACTGTTGCCTCGTGCTTTAAGGGGAAGTTGAAGGAAAAAGGAGAAGTGAAGAAGGGACTCCTCCCACGAAGGAAGGAGGAGTCCACCCACCTATAAAGGGTGAACAACTGGAGCGCCATAGCCATTGCAGACCCGGAACCTGAACCAAGAGCCTCATACTGAAATAAGAGCGAATAAACCTAAAAAGCCAAGATGACCAACATGACCAACACCACAACCCTTGCACCTCCCGGCATGAACACCACTTCTCACCCAGGCATGACCACCTTCGGAGTGAGTATGACCAACACCACGACTATTGTGACTCCAGGCATGACCACCTTCGGAATGAGTATAACTGAAGCATTACAGAACTCCTCCGACACAGCACGCAGATGCAGGCCATTTATTCGCTTAACCGACCTGGACTTTTGGGTCCTTGAGATCATATGGTTCTTCTACTGTTGCATGGGCGAATGGTCCATGAATCAGCCGCTAAGAATACTGGCCCTGGTTGTAGGGTGTCTGAAAACAGCGATTGAAAACATCTATCGAGGATCACTGTGGCTTACCCTGACATGGTTCGCTACATACCTCCTGGGGAGAATCCACATCGACTCTACTCGCTGCGGTCTAGTAAAGGGTGGAATGGTGATCATCTGGCTGGTAATCGACGTCGCTGCAGTTTTCTACAACCCCCTGAAGATGGTCTCGGCAATCGTCGAGGCCTTTCTGGCGGTTACAGCCCTGACGTATCTCGTGGTCATGACCCTGGCTATGAAAGAAAGAGGAAGAGGGCGTTGGCTCCACAAGATCGGCGCCATTGCTCTTTGGGGCATAGGTTGGGGCATAACTGTCGCCATCTACTGGTTGGGTTCTGAATCATCAATCGGGATAGCAGCCTGGCTCATGCTGTATGAGCCTTTGTTTCCAAGGAGGGTTAGGCCTACAAGCCCAGGCCTAACACCTCCTCCAATGGTGTTGGCATCTCCATGGCTGCATTCTCTGGCTCTGCGGCGCTCTGCAAAGCGCTCCAATACTGAGAGGGGGCCTTAAAAAAGAATGAAAATAAGACCACCCCCTGCTTGCTAAAGCTTGGCTTGTAAAAATGCGCTGAAAAATGTAATAATTAATGAAGTCTTTGTGTTCAACAACATTCAGGAGGAGGTCTGCTGTGTCCGCTGTGGGATTCCTCCGGAGCTAATGTTGCACCTGTGGGAGGTAAACCAAGCCCTATGGTGCACCCAATGCTACCTGGGGCAATTCCCGGTAGGAGCAGCCAGCGGCCTCTTCTGCAAAGGAAGTACCCCTTATATGCCTGCGATGAATGTAGTCGACTGTATGGAATTAGAGGCTAAAGCAAAACCAGTGTGGACTTCCGCCGGGAGAACCCCACCGGAGGTCCTGCTCTATGCTGATGGTGTATACTGCCCAGTATACACAAAAATATGGGCGTATCCTGATGGCATCCGGGTGTCCAGCACCCACCTCACCGACGGCCGCTTCGTCGTCATTGGACCACGCCTGCCCGCCCTGCAGTATCCAGTACCAACTCCAGAAGAAGACGACGACACAGCAAGCATCACGGGTGTGGAACACCGAGACGTGGGTAGCCAGACGATGCTCGCAGGAGTAGTACCAAATCTAATGGGGATGTGGGGATACGACGAGGACTGCGGAGAGCTGGTGGAGGTAATCCCTGAAGGATTGATAGTTCCAGGCGAGGATGAGGACAAAGCAGCAACCAGCCCCGTCCCTACTCCGGCCTCCCTCTCCCCAGACAGCATTCTGAACCAGAATGTGTTGGCCCTGGTCCTGAGCCTGGACGAGCAGATGAAGGATGCCATAGATGACGAGGAAGATGACAACGCCCTCCTGGATCTCCAGCCACCAGGTATGGAAGGCCTGGTGGTGCTCGACAGCTGGCAACACGAATCCGAGCCGGAAGACGACGTTCTCATCATCACCGCCGAGGACGACGATGAGTTCCTAGAGGATTACTTGGGGCACAATGCGGCAGCTTGAGACCTCAAGAAGGGGGTGTCAAGAAGAGTTGACCTCTCAGCGCTGCCTCGGTAACATGTCGACACATTCAAGGGAGAGAAGTCAGGCTATAAGAGCGCAAAGCATATATTCAACGTTGAAATGTAATCAAACAGATAAAATGTATGAATAATATAACGAAATGTTCTAATCAATTGTGTAACAAATGTTTAACTGCATAGAAGTGATTTAAACAAATGTAATGAATGTTTCAGTGTGTTCTGTGTGAGGTTGGAGCTGAAATGAAATGTATTGGGCAAGAATGACATTGCTGTAATCAAGACCAGATGTTGGGTGTAGTCAAAAGAAAGTTCTGGAAACTGATGCAATAGTTGAGTCATACCGGCAATGTTCGGCTTAACGCCCTTTCCAGAGGGAGGGGGGATGAGTAATGGACCAAACAGGTGGGGGCTGATCACAGCCCATATGAGGAATATAAGGACATGCTTGCAAAGAGCAAAGCTGGGATTTCATCGCGGATGCCGTACCAAGCGCATCGGAAGAAGATACTAAAGCCTGCAGCTGATGTATTGAGGACTTCGTCTCTGTTCACGGAAAAGAGACCTCTGTTCGTGGACATTGAGATTGAAAGACGAAGGTTCTAACTCTCCCCACCGCTCGCCTCTTAACATCTGGACAACTGAGAAAGCCGCAGCTGCCTGAGAAAGACTTTGTACTAAGTTTTGAGAACAGCTGAACGGGCTCCGTTGCGGAGCGGGAGGATCGAGGGTCAGGCCTGACCTTCGCTCCTAACAACTCCAAAAGAACCTTTTTCATCGCACCATTGGACATCCAGCTCCAACCGAGCCGTCTCGGCGACTAAAACTAATGAGTATAATCGAAGAAGATAATTAAATTGACTAATCATGTGTAGTGACATTTTATGTGAGCTGTAGCTGTAACCCCTGCAAACTAACTAAATATAACCTGCAATAAATATCTAATCTGCATTTAAAGTGGAATCCTCAAGTGCATTAATTTGCCGAAGTAGTAATGAGTTCCTCGTGACAGTAAAAAGTTAAAGCTATTGTATGTCTAACAACTGAGTTCTGAAAGGTTATCCTAGAGACCGAATCCACTGAACAACCCCTTACGGTTTTAGCAAGAATTAATCCTAGCCGTTAAAACCTAACCTGGCATTTACCAAGAGCGCGGATCCATAAGAGGGAAGCTGCCA
Source organism: Melanostigma gelatinosum (assembly GCF_949748355.1). Classification (NCBI taxonomy): domain Eukaryota; kingdom Metazoa; phylum Chordata; class Actinopteri; order Perciformes; family Zoarcidae; genus Melanostigma; species Melanostigma gelatinosum. Next base: position 28,383,552 of record NC_136636.1, read on the forward strand.
TAACCGACGCGACTGGTGTGAGCGCCCGGGGCCAGGACTGGTCTCTCGGCCGAGCGCGCTCTGACCGGAGGAAGCAGGGTAGACGTCGGGAGTAACGGCAGTTAGCGGAGCCAGGCGAGTTCCCTCGCCAGAACACCAGCTCGAGAATCTTTTAATAGAGAGCTGAGTCAGTAATTAGCCCCGTATCGGGCCAGAAGTACCCAGGATCTAACAATATGCATTATACGTAGACAAGAACCAAAGCACACAGCCAGAATGAAACTAAACTAGAGGCGAACAGAGTGTTTATTAAAAGAGGCTAACCGTTCAGCAGCCGCTTAACAAACCACAGATTCAACAGATGTGATAGAATGGGGAAGGCGTTGGTCCAAAGTTTAGGAGCTACATTTGCAGATGCACGGTGTCTTGTAATCCCATGAGGGATGAACCAAATGTTTGACATGGAGGTGCAAATTATTACTCAACTAATAGTAAAAGGTTAATAGATGCAAATCTATTCATCTCAAAGAAGGCACCGTGCAGTCAGATTGTTTGAGTGTCTGCCCGTCAGTGCTTTCACATCATTTTGTTCTGAAGCTTTGGGTTTAGCAAAGGGAACTAACACGATGCTATCATCTGATATGAGGATACAAGCTGAAAGCTTTTACATGGGGCTGTCCCTGGAAAACGTTCTGTCCTAATATGAGTGAATATGAATTTATTTTAGAATCGCATGATCCTTTAACATGGATGGCTAACTGAGCAGGCCAACCGGGGACAGGCCCAGGGGCCTAAACGGTCAGGGGCCCCCCTGGCCCTCACCTACAAAACGTCACACAAAGAGACACATACCCACGAGGAAGAGACTCAAAATGACCACAAAGAAACATAAAACGACTACAAAGAGACACAAACAGACTTACAAAGACACCACAACAACTTCAAAAAGGTGAAAACAAAAAGCTGCAAATGACCAGAAGGAAACACAACTACAAAGAATTGCAGAAGAACTACAAAAAGGGGGAAAACAACCACACCATATAAGAGTAACAAAAAGAGGCTAAGTGTGTCTTGCTTTAGGATATTTCAATTTAAGGCTCAGTTCACTCAAGTCCCCAAAATTTGTGTGTCCTGCTTGAAAAAGTCAACAGGATCAAGTCTTTTCAGAGACAATGTCGTGATTACTGGAGCTATTTCTTCAGGAAGTCGTTCAGTGAAAGCACTTCAGTGACATGTGTGTGTCAGTACCTGTCTTGGTGCCAAATCCACTCCAGCACTCATCAATTATCTGAACACCAGTTGTGCCACATAGTTGGCACTTAAACAGAGAGCACAGCAAGCCACTGAGCGGGAGTGTAAACAGCAGCTGTGTTTTGTTGCTCTCCCTTCAGGTGTGGTGCCGGCTGTGCACTGGGCCATGTCAGTGCCCGCCCACCACGCCACGCTGCCCTGTTGGTGTTCCTCTTGTGTTAGACAGCTGCGGGTGCTGCCAGGTGTGTGCTGGGCAGGAGGGCGAGGCCTGCACCGACCGGTTGCCCTGTGACACCCGCCGAGGACTGCAGTGCGACTACAGCGCCAGCTTTCCTGGAGGGCCGGGACAGTGTGTAGGTGCGAACAGAATCCACTCATACTGACAGATTCGTCTTGATCAGAGCTGCAAGGGCTGTGCTAATACTGACAAAGCTGCTACTGTGCTAACTAGCACCAAAGCTCCTGTTTCTACCGCGTTTGTCTTATCATCAATCGTTTAAAGGCAGTGCTGGGAATCTGCATCAAAAGTATTTCTGATATTTCTGTTGAGATTCTCATTACATTACATACTGAAAGCAATCAATTCAACAAATCCTCTGACAAAAAAGGTATCTGTAGCTACCACAGGACTGTAATTCTTCCCGAATGAAAAGATTGTCTCTCTACTTGCCTGTCTCTCTACCTGCCTGTCTCTCTACCCGTCTGTCTCTCTACCTGCCTGTCTCTCTACCCGTCTGTCTCTCTACCTGCCTGTCTCTCTACCCGTCTGTCTCTCTACTGTCTGTCTCTCACCTGTCTGTCTCTCACCTGTCTGTCTCTCTACCCGTCTGTCTCTCTACCCGTCTGTCTCTCTACCCGCCTGTCTCTCTACCCGCCTGTCTCTCTACCTGCCTGTCTCTCTACCCGTCTGTCTCTCTACCTGCCTGTCTGCATGTATTGTGTCTGTGCACTCATTGCACGCCACCACGAGTCTTCCACAACCTGCTAGCTTGACGGCTGTGAGTAGTAACATCAGCCATGTTCGTTGTTTACGTTCTTTATGATAATAATAAACAGGCAGTTAGTGTTGTCGACTTGCTGACTTTCTTGCTAGATTTAGCGACTCTTGGAACTATTGCTGTGAGCTACTTCCAATGGAAAACAGTTGGCAATACTGGGCCGGGTCTTTAGGTTGGATCATTTTTCAACTCTAGCGTACTCTTGCTAGTTTCTCAAGATTACCAACCCTAGTTTTAAGTAATTTTTCAAGTAAAAATTACAAACATTCACGTTTCACGAACAAACGTTCAAGGTTTGCGTCGCGAATTCATTGCGCCGCGTATTTGCAACATTCGCGCCGCCAGTCAAAACGCCGGGGACCATTTGTGTTCATGTGTGTCACGCGAATCACGCCGGAGATGCCGGCGTGATGGGCCGTGGCTTATCGCCCTAAAAGCCGTTCAACTGTCCGCCATTAACCATGGAAAAAATAACCTCTATTTCTGCTTAGTACGTGTTGTGGAAGTCACAGATATCCCGGGAAACTAAACGCCGTCATGTCTGGTTCATAATATTGTCCAGAGGAGCTCCATGGATTTTATCGAGGTGTATTCACTGTGTCTAGCAAGCCACACGTCACTGTTTACTACAGCTGTATGAACACAAAATAAACTGATTTGGCTGTGATTTAACGGCAATAAACCGACAAAAAGGGACTCCGAAATAACTACGTAATGATGCCGATTTGATCGTAGAGCTCTGGGTGAACATAGACGGCTACAGTATTTATTTCCTGATTCAACAACGGCAGGACGTCAGTGATGACAGGAGGAGCATCTCAACGCTGATAGGCTATCGCGCTGGGGCATAACGCGAATATTTCACAGAAGTTGAAAAATTTCAACTGGCGCGTTTGGGGCGATTTTCCGTTTGACGCAAATTCGTGTCAATCGCGCCGCACCATCGCAAATTTGCGCCTCGCCAGTCTCATCGCGTCTGTGCATAGACTTTGTATGTAATCTACTCGCGCGAGTAATTTGCGACGCGTTTGGTGTGAACGCAGCATTACATGAAATCAAATTGAATATCTCTGAAGCACAACCTGAGCAAGCAGTTAACGATACCACTACTGCTATGAAAGAACAACCAGTCGCCAGAAAAGATGTTAGCATTGTACGTTTCTTGATATAAAAAGGTATGTTTCATGTCCGCCTTGTATCACGCTTGGTTAACGTTGTGAAACGATTGGTTAGGTTTAGGAAATAAGACTACTTGGTGATGGTTGGAATAAAGACCACGGTTTGTGTTGAAATAATAAAGTAATAACATAACAATCTTAATAACACAATATAACATTGTAACGTAACAAACGTAACTACCGTGAATAAATAACAATCACCCTTACGGGACATGAATGGGGATCTCCTGGGTGAAAGTCCTGTGTTTGTTGACCCATCTATCACTTCCCCAAACACATTTAGCTTGTTCTACTCGTTATTACACACATAACTTTCAATATCAGTCACTCGCAATACAACGTCGCTTTCTCGTTGTGCTTAATCACTTGCCCTGACCGAATGCTAACACGTCGACATTCAACATATCCGTGATTTTCAGAAAAAGTACAATGTCAAAAAAACAATTCTGGCAACTGGGCTGGGCAGAAGTATTGGTAGCATACTTACATACACTATTATGTTACCTATACTTCTACTGCTGCTGCAACTACTACTGATAGTACTGATGTTGCCTCCAGCAACTACTAGACAACCACTCCTATCACTATTTCCTAATCTTGATACCGTCATTCACACTGTGGACTTCCTCTTCTGTCTTTAGTCCACTTTGAAGTATTTAAGCTCTGCAAGGCCTCAAACATCATGTCAATGAACTTCAATGTTGTCTTTTTTGTAATTGCTTCCCATGCATTCTTTCAAGTTAATAGACCAGTGACTCCATTCCCGACTAAACTGGTGCATATTCCAAGAATTTCCTGCTAATGTTCTTACAGCAATGACTGGATAGCAAAACATTTCCTGCTGGTTATTTGTCTGCACATGTTTCCCATAACTCACCTCCAAACTTGGAACATTCCCTTCCCTTCCCCCTCCCTTTGCCGTGATCAGGGCGGAACAAGCTAGGCTGTGAGATGAATGGCAGGAGGTTTGGGGAGGGACAGGCATTTCAACCTACCTGTGCCCAACTCTGCCACTGCCTTGGGGGAGGGGTGACCTGCGTGCCCCTGTGCAGCGATGATCTGCAGAGGCCCGCTGATACGTGCCACAACCCTCAGCTGGTGCGACTACCGGGGCGCTGCTGCAGAGAGTGGTTGTGTGAGGGCCTGGACAACAGCGTTTCCTCAAATCCATCAGCAGGTGGGGGTGATGATCAACAACACCAAACAAATATGGCTGGAAACATATCAACCGAGGTTAGATGATCAGAATAGTAATTGCTGTTCTACAGTCTGGCTATTAAGAGTCATATGAAAGAGTAAAATGATTAAAATATAGCTATTTGAAGACTTCAGAGGCATTTGCATCTCATCCCTGCCAGCAAAAGACTGAAGGAATCGACCACTCGCTAAGTCCCGACCCTCTAGCGTAGACTAGCCAATCATAGCATAGCATCAGCCGGCTCCAACCAGGGTCTGACAACTACCTTAGCACATCATTACCTAGCGTTACCACTTCTGGGGTTTAGGTCTGGGGTTTAGGTCCCCAAATTGACACTTAGGTAAGGGTCAATTGGGGGATGTTCAGCTGGTTCAGCTGGTCACTTTTGGGTTGTGGCGAAATAAATACCAAAGAGGTGTCAGGACGATCAAACATCTGTGTGAAACATCTGTGAGCGCTATTCTTAGCAACCCGACCTCGCCCTTGCAGCAGTTTACAACATTCCAGACTTGCATATGTGCTGCGTTTTCTGGCTTATGAGCTCTCATCAAAGCTCTCCACTTTAAACAACTTGCAGCTTGGTGCAGAGTGAATATTTTCTTTTTCTGGGTTTCTTTCCAGCTGAGCAGACGCGTCAGGACTACGGGCGCGGGCTGTCGTTTGGCTCCATCTCCAACTGTATCGAGTGGACCTCAGACTGGAGCCCCTGCTCCCACAGCTGTGGTCCAGGTGTATCCACCCGCAACACAAACAGGAACTGGGCTTGCCGCCTGCAGACTGAGACCAGACTGTGCCAGGTCAGGCCCTGCCAGACTCTGATGCCGGGGATCCGAACGCTGCAGCCGGTCAGTGCATAATTGACACACATTAATCAGTTACAGTCACAGGTCCAGGGATCAATCATAAGAACGTGTATACCATTTACAAATGCTTTGAGTGATGTTCTGCTTTTCCATTTTCATCCACTCGATATCATATAAATAAAGATATTACATACAAAATCCTCTGAAAATACTGGAGTTCATTTTTTATTCATGTCCTTTCTGTTTAAAATGTTGTTTTCCAATTTCTTTTTATACCAAATCCTCCAGAGACGCTATCATTTCATAATGTCACTTGTAGTGACACAGAGTTGTTCTCGGTAGATCTTTTCCACAGTGGATATTTTGACTGTGGTTTTGGGTACATTTCCACATAATGTCCCAGCTCACATTTCCCACACTGTTCAACACAGGTGATAATCTTTGGGTCGTTAACTTTGCTCTGCAGAGCAAGCCCGAATTTACCGCTTTGTCCTTTTGTTTTGATGTTTGGCAATCCTCTCAGAAATATGTTTAAAATCCTGAAAGCCTGTTCTTGATCAGGTACCGCCCTCTCCTAACAACACACACAGGAAGCAAAAGGGCATCTCCTCTGACAACTCCATGTTAACACTTATCATTTTTACCAGAGGTTTGTTTTAGAACTACCGTATATCCCAAAGTTGTCGCTTACATTACATTTCATGTTGCAAATATTGTGCTGGTAAGAAAAGTCTCAAGTCAGATATAAAAAGACGTAGAAATCTAGAATTATACACATCGCTGAATATGTAACAAGAGTAACCACATAATTACGACAATGTTTCCCATCACTGTGTATTTCAGGGTTCGGGGGTGTGCGAGAGCAGCTACAATTCACCTCTGTCCATTCAGCTGGAACAGCAGGGCTGCTGGAGCACCAGAGCCTACCGCCCCAGGTTCTGCGCCTTGACCTGTCCGGAGGGACGCTGCTGCAGCCCCTCCCACACCAGGACAATGGGGATGGTTTTCCGTTGCCCTCAGAACAGGCTCACCCAGCAGCAGGTGATGATGATCGAGTCCTGCTCCTGCAGCATCTCCAACTGCCGCCAGTCCACAGCTGCCCGGAGTGTCCTGCCCTGGCCGTGAGCTGCATGTGCATCCAGCTACAAGAGAGACGGGCGGGACCCGTCTGTGAGGAAAGTGACCAAATGTACACACATGATAGATGAAATTTGCAGGGAAATTTACTGAAATGAGAATGCTAACCAGCTAGCCCCGGCCCGGTTTGTCCCATCACTTTTTGACCATGAAAGAGAAAAACACTTTTTAATTTCATTAATTTTTGGATTTAAAAATCTAAATCAAATAACCACTGATTATTTTGAATACATGTTTCTGAAAAGAAAATGGAATGACTGTAAGATAGTGTCACAGTAAACACGCAGATGGCTAATGTAAACTGCAGGCCGACCCCACACGTGAAGATTATAAGACAGCAGTGTTGTTCAATACGCTCTCAGAGTTTCAGCAGTTTGGTCGACGTTTGTGTTTTCTTGCCCTGCTGCTGGTTAGTATTTGGCTTTTTCTGTAAATGTAGATTGTATGAACCAATAGAGATGAATTGCTCCCCCGTTTGTTTGGCACATGTGGTTACATCTTACACAGTGTACCTTGAAAGTTCAGCTGTAATTAAATTGCATGTTCAATGGCACACAGATTTGCTTCGTAAATCATAATTCATAATTACACAGAAGAAATGTATGGATTGTCAGTTTGGATGTCATGACGGCATCCTTCAGATTGTGCATGAAATGCTGTTATTTCTTTGAACGTAGACAGATTGACACTGAATTTGCATAAAGCAGCCACCATAAAAATGTTCTCATTGGTCGTCTACAAGCATGAACACACGTCCATCAGTCAGGGTGGTCTCAGAGCCAACATCTGCAAATTTCAGTGAGCCAACGTTTGGAAGAAATGTAGATAACGCACTGATTTTAGAGGAGGGGTGGTAATAACAGAGTTATATCAAACCGGACCCATTACACACATACATATTTTAAAGGGTCCTTATAGGATTTATTGATAACTATGTTTTCAATACAATCATCTGAAAAAAGAATCGTGTTTTCGTTAGCTTAGAGTGAACCCTTCATATCTGCAGAGGGAGCTGGTCTTCTTCACGGACTCCTCCATGTTTCTACAGGAACCCAGAACGGAAAAACCAAACACTGGTCTAGAGAGAGACTGATGTGTGTTTACATTACCTGAAGGCCACCGTAGTTCTCCATCAGGCTTGGAAAGGAAGGGGTGACCAGAGGGGTGTTCAGTTGGTTGAAATCTGTAACCTCTCCACTCGATGCCACTAAATCCTACACCGGCCCTTTAAATGATACAGATTCACATATCTGAGTGCACTCTCTCAAACCTGGCTTTGTTCTGTGCAGTGTTTGTTTGCAAATGTGAGGATGGATTCTTCATTTCTTTCTAAAAGATCTGTTTTGACTTCTCAATAAAGCTGCAGTCATTAAGAGAAATGTCTGTTTAATCAAGAACACATTGCTAAATGCGGATGAACAAATGTTCAATAAAAGTGACTTGATGGTTTTTTAAACTAGTATAAATAGCACAATGGCATCTGGTTATCTACATTTGATTGAAACCTGGCACACGATCCACCTTGTTGTGAAAGATTATTATTACACAAACGTGTTTGACAAGAGGGAGTGTGTGACTGATTCAACAGGCAGGGCCACATCTCAAGGAGCTTTGACATCTTTAAGTCCATGAGACGTTTGAATACCCTGGTAACTTTAAAATAGTGATTTGACTAAACAACAGTTAGTTGCGCGTGCAGACAGATGTGTCATGACGGCAGAGATGATGTCAATGATTTCACAGGATGTGTGGTGTGTTCTCGGGAAATAGACGAGGTGTGATTTGTTTTTGTTTTTTTCAATTTCGATGCGTGCGGCGTGTGTATCACAGCCGCCTCCGCAGACTGGGAAGTGGGCGGGCGTATGTTGCTTTCGCATTCCCTTCCAGTATAACTTTGTGCGACGCACACGTAGTACCCAGAGGAGATGTGTTCTCTGGTGTGTGGATAAGTTCAGGTTAAACGAACGAGAGATTTAAAAACAGCAGACATGGCTGGAAACGACACGCTCGAAGCCTGCTATAAAATCAACCAGGAGTTAACGCACGACTTACTGCCGCCCGTCTTCGTCACCGTGTTCGTCGTCGGGACGCTGTCCAACATCTGGGGGCTCCGGAGCGTGTGCGCCAGTTGGCGCAAAATCGGGAGCATCAACGTCTTCATGCTGAACCTGGGGGTGGCGGACCTGCTGTACCTGGCCACCCTGCCCTTCCTCGTGGTCTACTACGCGTACAAGAGCCAATGGCTGTTCGGACATATTTTCTGTAAGGTGACGCGCTTCTGCTTCAACCTCAACCTGTACGGCAGCATCGGCTTCCTCACGTGCATCAGCGTCTACAGGTACCTGGGCATCGTGCACCCCATGTGGGTGATGGGTAAAATCACCAGCCGCCACTCGCTGGCCGTCAGCGCCCTGGTCTGGCTGCTCGTCATCATCCAGATCCTGCCCGACATGTTCTTCGACAAGAACGATGGAAATCCGAACTCGTGTTATGACACCACTTCGTCAGAGCAGATCCGAGGCTACCTGTCGTACAGCATCGGCTGGACCGTCACGGGGTTCGTCGTGCCGTTGCTCATCATCCTGGTCTGTTACGGGCACGTCGTCGTGGTTCTCGCCACGAATGCCAACGTCAACCCGCTGCTGAAGCAGCGGTGCTTGAAGCTGGTCGTGATTCTGGTGATCCTCTTCTCCGTCTGCTTCATCCCCTACCACGTGTTTCGAAACGCCAACCTGATGACCAGGATTATGAAAGAAGCTGGGGAATGCCACCCGAGCTTCCGTGGCATCTACATCGCGCATCAGGTGGGCAGATGCCTGGCGTGTCTGAACAGCGCCTTAAACCCACTCATTTACATCATCGGGAACGACGAGTTCCTCATGAAGCTCCATCACCTCAGCGGGCGGGCCCGGCGGTCTCTGGCCGGCCTGACAGGAGCCGTCATCTACCGCAAACCGCTGGTCGCAGACCCGGATTCGCCGTCGGAGACTCGCGTTAGTAACTCCGAGCTGATGAAAGGATGAGACGCACGATCGGGTTCACTCTTATCGTGCACCGCCAGAACTCTCACATTGCCGGGAACAAAGTACAATGATGCCCGATGATTAGCAGGATATAAAGACTATCTGCCGTAAGTCATCGGGTCGCCAAGGTGTCAGCACTCTGCGTCTGCTGCCCGTTAAGACAGATGTTGTTATTTGCAGCTGGACCTCATGTTTACATCTCATGTCTTGTCACCATTGTACCGAGGTGCTGTTCATATTTTGCACTTTTTTTATGCCTTGCTGTATCCTGTGATTGCTTTGTGCAGAGGAAGTCCCGGTCACGTGCTGTGCTTCAGCACCTGTTTGTACCTGCAGACATATTGCACTGTACTTTACCTTTGCACTGTTACAGGTGAAGCGTTTGACATGTCCCGTGGTTTATGGAACTGACATCACATCGTCATATTGTGCACTGATTAACAATATAGGCACATTTCCTTGTATCTTTATATCTAGGACCAACCAATTGCAACCAATAATATCATGACATCCATCAATCAATGTGTAACTTTTAGAAACAACAGAGGTGTATGTTGAGCCAAAGTCGTCTGTGGCTACATTCTAAACCCGCACACTTTTTCTTGGTCCAATCGAATGCAAAGGATTTGATTTAAATCCCAATTCTTACTACACTGCTCAAATATTCAGTTTCACTGGGTGAAATGAAATTGACTTCATATTACTTTAATTAAACCATTTGGCAGTACCTCTACCTCCCACCAAACAGTGTTGGCCCCGGATGAATAGCTGCAAGAGGACACTTCAACCCAGTTTAGAGCGAGCAGGGTCCTCTGGTGAGGACAGCTCAGAATATACGAAGACAAAAATGGAAAGGGTTCTGATAACTAAATACATATCTATAAAACAAGGTATACTTTGATATATATATATATATATATATATATATATATATATATATATATATATATATATATATATTATATATATATATATATATATATATATATATATATATATATATATATTATTTCACTCCTGCCAATAGAAAAGCATTCTCTTTCTTTCGGTCTTTGCCCACCTTTCCTGGACTGCCACCGCCCGTTTTGTACACATGAATTTTCGTGACACCTGTGGAACTTGACTTTTGAACACAGGGAAAACAAATTAAATGTGAAATACAAAGAGACTCTTTGCACCAACACAATTAATTAACAATTGTAGACGTCTAATACAGCTTTAAAGAAATAATCATCAGAATTCATCCAAAAGAATGTTTTAGGTGAAGTATTGTCTACCCTGACTCAGTCAAAGCAGCTGTGCATGTACAAACACACAAACTTTGTCAATGTATTTGATAAAATAAAAGAGAGCAGATAATATTTTCCCGCTCTAATGAGCCAAGTGCTGTTTATGAAGACACCCAGTATGTTTGGGAAGGTATGTACATGAATAATTCCCAACAGAGTGCTCTCATCACTTATTGTTTTTTTCACAGGATTGTGTATTTTGGCTCCGTATACGTGTGCAAACACACGCTCGCTGCCAGATGATTGGTTATTAGTTATGGTTTAAAGCAGGGGTCTCAAACTCCCGGCCCGCCATGTCATTTTATGTGGCCCGCGAATCCACCAGCAAAAAAAAAAAGTTAAATTTTTTTTTCTTATTTTAAATTATTTAAAAGTGAGACTAATAATAATAAAAATATCCCTATTGTCGAAATTATGAGATAGAAAGGCGAAGTTATTCGATAGAAAGTCATAACTATGATAGAAAGTCATAATTCTGAGATAGAAAGTCAAAATTATGAGATTGACAGTCAAAATGATGAGATACTTAAACAGTCATAGAAGCAGCTCTTTGGCTTACTGTACATTTAACATGGAAATGTATTGTGAGCACATTGAAGACTACTTTAAACTGTGAATGCAGAGAGTTATTTAACAATATGGTACCAGTAGTTACATTTACAACCGGCCCTTTGCGGGCGACCATGATGCTGATGTGGCCCGGAGTGAAAATGAGTTTGAGACCCCTGATTTAAAGTCTACAGCAGACATGATTATATGATGAGTTTAACTAAATATGTGTCTGTACTGGCACCAAGGTTACATTTTGCATGTGCAGTTACTTTAGTAACGGCACTACTTCATGTTATAGTGTACGAAAAGACAACTGGGATGACATCATTGATGTCGATTACAGGTAAAGGTGCATGGTCATATTATCAGTGTCTGACATTAATAGCATAAAGAATATTTAGTTTGTATGTGTTTCACGATTGATGTCAAAACCTGAACTGTCAGGATATGGTATATATATAGATAGATAGATAGATAGATAGATAGATAGATAGATAGATAGATAGATAGATAGATAGATAGATAGATAGATAGATAGATAGATAGATAGATAGATAGATAGGATAGATAGATAGGATAGATAGGATAGGATAGATAGATGTAAACTTTATTTATCCCCAGGGGGAAATTTGTTTGTAGCAGCAGCAATTTACAGAGTAAAATAAAATATGGAATGCACAATATCTACAGTAAAATAAAATAACAGAGCAGATGTTGAATTGAAGGAATAGATTAATAAAAAATAAAAAAAATAAGCTAGAATAGAATAGAAAATAGAAATTAGTACAACAAATTTTTTATTTAAAATAAGTTGAGGAAACTTTGTTCCCTCGACTTGAAGTCAATGTGTTTTTAGATGTCTGAAATAAGGTCTTGCTGAAGAGATTTTAGCATTTTGTTCTGCAAAATATAATACATCAGTAAATATCCCTCTGGTGAATTTAGAAGCTTTTACGTGTACATGTCCCGTGGTTTATGGAACTGAGACTTTTGAGAAGAGCCACGTGTAACTGTTCCCTCAGCTCTTTTATTATAAGACAATAGACATGGATTTAATAAGGAACTGCAACAATGATGTAAGAAGTATTCACAGTGAAAGTACAAATACCACGCTGTAACAACCAGTACAAGTCTTGCATTGAGTGTTTACTTCAATGAAAGTACAGAAGTGTTATCAACAGAATGTACTCAAACACCACAAATTAAAGTACTCATTATGCAGAATGCCACCTGTCACAATGATTTATTATACGGTCACTGGTCATTGTTATGTGAACTGAAATTAATGCAGTCGTCCTGCTACACAGGTTCATATATTCAGGTATAGTTCAAACTGTTTCAGAGAGCTTTTTCAATTTATTATTACATATATAAATATAGGTTGTGGTATATTACCTGAAACTATATGTATGTTTGTAAACAGTACAATACTGTTTTGGGCTATAGCATAATGATATTGATCATTATAATAATGATAATAATAAGCGGATGGTTATTGAGAACACTTTGTTCTTTAATCCTCATGCAGATCATCATCTAATTGATCTTGATATATTCATCACATGAATATAAAGTAATGGAACTGACAGATTCCTGAATTACTGAATTGTTTTGACTGTTTGAAAATACAGCTGTTTCAAACAAATGACTACAAATGTTATTACCAAACTGCATTTATTCATTCTTCGCCCTTCAGAGTGAATGAGACGCCACCAACACATAAGTGTGGTAGCTCATCGGGCTCTCAGGGACCACATGTTGATCCGTGCAGGGACAGAGAGACGAAGGGGCTCATTGTTAAAGTGTTCAGAAGATGATCGATGTTTTTCAGGTACGGTCTTGATGTGCTAAACTGTGTCAAATAAATGCGTAAAAAAGCATAATAATTCCCTCCGGAGTGTAGTATAAAGTAGTAGACTATCACAAAATGGTGCAAGTACCTCAAAAGTACAGTGCTGACACACACATCCAGTCAACTATAGCAACACAACTCTGTATTGATTTAATATGCTTCCCTGTGATCTTAAACATGACGAATAATATCTCATCCACTGAAAAAAAAGAAGTATTTTCTGAATGCTGATAATAATAATAATAATGTTAACTCGAAAAAGCATTTTGTGCTGAAAATGCGTTGGAATGCTGAAAACTGAAATTAATCGCAAAAACATTGCTGAAAATAGATATCCAATTCAAAAACAAATTGCACAAAGCTTAATAATTCAAAAAGTTTAAAGATTACAAATATGAAAAGTCATATCACCCCTCTCCTGAAAGAGCTGAACATTTTGACATTTGAACAGTTTCTGTGGCTTAACAAAATTCATCAGTGGTGATATTTGTAGTAGTAGAAGTATTATTAGTAGAAGTATTAGTAGCATTGGAATAAATACTAGTAGTAGTGATATTTGTAGTAGTAGTAGAAGTTGTAGTTGTAGTAGAAGTATTATTAGTAGTAGAAGTATTAGTAATTAGAAGAAGTAGTAGAAGACGTAGTATCAGCAGTCAGTAATAGCTGTAGTATTGGTCGTAGTATTTAATATCACAGTAGTAGTAGTAGTAGTACTAGTAATAGCAGTAGAAGATGTAGCAGTAGTAGTAGTACTAGTAGCAGTCGTACTAATAGCTGTAGTAGTATTACTACTTTTAGTAGCATGAATGGCAGTAGTAGTAGTAGTAATAGTCGCAACAGCAAAAGTTATAGTGGAAGTAGTAGTCGCAGTAGTAGTAATACTATATTAGCAGCAACAGTAGTAGTTGTTGCAGTATTCATAAGAGCATTCATTTTTTTTAAACAAAAAAGCCTAATTTTGAGCTTGTTTAAATACAGTTAATCCATGGGGCTTTTATTTTGAAAGGGTGGTGCTGGGTGGGGGGGGAGAGGGAGAGGAGACATAATCATAATGTCTGACACACATAAACAGAGGTTATTAAATGCCTGGCTTCATCACAAGCATTTCAATTAGAATTCACTCTTTGGGGCTTTTATTTTGAAATGAGGTGTGTGTGTATGTGTGGGGGGGTCCTCTAAAAGTCTCTAAGACCTGAATGACTGTATGAGAGAGAGACACAGACAGGGAGAGAGAGAGAGAGGAAAGAATTAGTGAGAGAGAGAAGAAAGAATTAGTGAGAGAGAGAAGAAAGAATTAGTGAGTGAGTGAGTGAGTGAGACTCTGATATCTCTGGCAAACTTTCTCATTTGGAGATTCTACTATGTTTTATCTTTTACAGCTTACATGACTATTGTCCCGCTCTGCCATGTCTTTCCTCGTCTCTCCCGCGGTGTGTGTAAATGTCACTCGAATCAGGAAACTTACCAGAATACTCATATCTGATTGGCCGAGCTGCAACACGTAACAGCTGCAAGAAATCATGTGTGTGCGGCTTTTATTTTAAAATGGGGTGTGTGTGTGTGGGGGTGGGGGTCCTCTAAAAGTCTCCAAGACCTGAATGACTGTATGAGAGAGAGAGAGAGAAAGAGAGAGAGAGAGGGGAGTGCATGTGTGTCTGTGAGTCTGTGTGTTTATCAACATCACTAATTGGCTCAATCGCAAACACCTGTGTGCCTGAAGCCATTTCATGGACATAAAACAGGGAAACACCTCTCAAACAAATCATCAAAACTCACATAACCGTACCTCTTATTGCTCCGATATTAATAATTGAGAGGAAGGATAACTTGAGAAACAGATCTTGTAAAAATTGTGTCTGTAGTGTAAAAAATGTGGCTTAACTGGCAATCTAGAAATAGGGTACTGTGTTCTGTGGAAGATGTTTTTGAAGCAAAATTTAACATTGGTCTCTATGGAGCAGAAAGTTGGTTTTCCTCTCAATTAACGGCTTCTGTGTCAAATGTGTAAATCTGTGGGATTCCACAGTCATTTTTCTACGAAAGGACAAGATTAGCTACTTCTACATTCAGAAATTATGCATGAAGAGTGAAGATTGTGGACACAGTGGCAAAATACAAATGTTTTTTTCACAAGAATCTCAAGCTGCTCTTCACTCTAGCGGTGACATCACGCACTATAAGCTGCGCAATACACATCCATTATAAAGTCAGAAAAGGGCTGAAAAATCATAAAACTTAAATTGCTGCAGTTCAAAAAGTTTAAAAGATATCAAAAAGCTAAATCATGTTGGCAATAGTTGAGGGTTTTCTCAACATTTGAAAGTTGAAATGGTGTTTGTAGCTGAAAGTATGAGGAAGTTGAAGGATTTGAAAGTTGAAGAAGTTTAAGAGGATTTGAAAATATTCTCCACAGAGATCCCATTGAAGATAAAAAGCTTAATAATTCAAATAGTTTAAAGGTTAGAAATATGAAAAGTCATGGCACCCCTCTGGTGAAAGAGCTGAACATTTTGATAGTTGAATGGTTTCTGTAGCTTAACAAATGAAGGAGAAGAAGAGGTGGGACGGAAGAAGACACAAGAATCTCAAGCTGCTCTTCACTCTAGCGGTGACATCACGCTGTTAATGCTGTTATGCATTCCAACTATTGTTCTTCGAATCTTTATTCAACTTCTATTTCTTCCGTCCCACCTCTTCTTCTCCTTCATTTGTTAAGCTACAGAAACCATTCAACTATCAAAATGTTCAGCTCTTTCACCAGAGGGGTGCCATGACTTTTCATATTTCTAACCTTTAAACTATTTGAATTATTAAGCTTTTTATCTTCAATGGGATCTCTGTGGAGAATATTTTCAAATCCTCTTAAACTTCTTCAACTTTCAAATCCTTCAACTTCCTCATACTTTCAGCTACAAACACCATTTCAACTTTCAAATGTTGAGAAAACCCTCAACTATTGCCAACATGATTTAGCTTTTTGATATCTTTTAAACTTTTTGAACTGCAGCAATTTAAGTTTTATGATTTTTCAGCCCTTTGCTGACTTTATAATGGATGTGTATTGCGCAGCTTAGAGTGCGTGATGTCACCGCTAGAGTGAAGAGCAGCTTGAGATTCTTGTGAAAAAAACATTTGTATTTTGCCACTGTGTCCACAATCTTCACTCTTCATGCATAATTTCTGAATGTAGAAGTAGCTAATCTTGTCCTTGTCGTAGAAAAACTACTGTGGAATCCCACAGATTTACACATTTGACACAGAAGCCGTTAATTGAGAGGAAAACCAACTTTGTGCTCCATAGAGACCAATGTTAAATTTTGCTTCAAAAACATCTTCCACAGAACACAGTACCCTATTTCTAGATCGCCAGTTAAGCCACATTTTTTACACTACAGACACAATTTTTACAAGATCTGTTTCTCAAGTTATCCTTCCTCTCAATTATTAATATCGGAGCAATAAGAGGTACGGTTATGTGAGTTTTGATGATTTGTTTGAGAGGTGTTTCCCTGTTTTATGTCCATGAAATGGCTTCAGGCACACAGGTGTTTGCGATTGAGCCAATTAGTGATGTTGATAAACACACAGACTCACAGACACACATGCACTCCCCTCTCTCTCTCTCTCTTTCTCTCTCTCTCTCATACAGTCATTCAGGTCTTAGGGATCTTTAGAGGTCTTTCCCCCCCCACACACACGCCATTTTAAAATAAAAGCCCCAGAGAGTGAATTCTAACTGAACTGCTTGTGATGAAGCCTGTCATTTAATAACCTGTTTATGTGTCAAACATGATGATTATGTCTCCTCTCCCCCTCCCTCCCCCACCCAGTCCCCACCCTTTCAAAATAAAAGCCTCATGGATTAACTGTATTTAAACGTTTCGCTCAAAATTAGGCTTTTTTGTTGAACTAATGAATGCTCTTACTAATACTGCGACAACTACTACTACTGCTAATATTTCTAGTATTACCACTACTACTACAACTTTTGCTGTTGCTACTATTACTACTACTGCTACTGCTATTACTGCTGCCATAAATATTATTACTACCACTACTGCTATTACTACCACTACCACTACTATTATTACTGATACCACAACTGCTAATACTGCTATTCCTGCTACTACCAGTACTAATAACCAGTACTAATACTACTACAGCTATTAGTACGACTGCTGATACTACTACTTCTACTACTTCTAATTACAAATACTTCGACGACAACTTCTACTACTACTGCTACTACAACTATCACTACTGCTACAACTAGTACTTGTTCAAATGCTACTCATACTGCGAATAATACTTATACTACTACTACAAAAAATATCACTACTGCTGGAATTCTTTTAAGCTACAGAAACCGTTCGAATATCAAAATGTTCAGCTCTTTCAGGAGAGGGGTGATATAACTTCATATTTGTAATCTTTCAACTTTTTGAATTATTCAGCTTTTTGCAATTTTTAAAAAATTGGATATCTATTTTCAGCAATGTTTTTGAGATTCATTTCAGCTTTCAGCATTCCAACGCATTTTCAGCAGGAAATGCATTTTCTAGTTATTTTTATTTTTTATTTTGCAGAATTCAAACAATAGAATTAAAGATAAACAAACGTAACAGAGATAAATGAATATCACAGTGCAGGAAGAAGCAGAAAGTCAACTGGGCTTATTTGAAGCCTCCACCTATAATATTAATGTTATGATGTGGGGTGTTTCACGGACCCAAATGCAGACTCAGACAGCAAAGTTCTATTTCAAAACCAAGGTTCGTTTATTTCTCTCAGTCAAGGGAAAAAACAGGAAATGGACAAAGTCAATAGGAGGAGTCTCCACGCCTCCGCCCGGTTCCAAGCCGGAGAGGGACTAAACCTGTGGAGCGGATATCAACAGAGACCGGACCAAACTATGTGTATGTGTGTAAACCATACGGTACAAACAATGAATAGACGCTGCCGTATTTACGTCTACGTGACGTTATTGAGTGCTGGTGGAGCTGCTACGATGTTAGCATAGCACCGATCCATCAGAGCTCCATTGAGAAGACCAGTAACCTACAAATCGGTATCATTACGTAGTTATTTCGGAGTCCCTTTTTGTCGGAGAAGACAAGTACAAATCGCCATCATTGTGTAGTTATTTCGGAGTCCCTTTTTGTCGGTTTATTGCCGTTGAATCACAGCCAAATCAGTTTATTTTGTGTTCCTACAGCTGTAGTAAACAGCGACCGGTGGCTTGCTAGACAGTGAATACAGCTCGATACAATCCACGGAGCTTCTCTGAACAATATTATGAACCAGACATGACGGCGTTTGGCATTCCGATGTTTGAGGGACTTCCACAACACGTACAAAGCAGCAATTGTCCTTATTCCTTTCATGGTTGACAGCGGAAAGAAATGGCTGCCAGGTGAACGGCTTCCAGGACGATAAACCACGCCCCCTCTCCGGCGCTACGAGATTTTGCGGCGTTTGGTGTGAACACGACCGGCGGCGCTTTAGACGCGATTGTGCAGTGCGTTGGACGCGATTTTGCAGTGCGTCAAAAAATCAACGCGACCGGTGTGAACGCAGCATTATGCTGCGTTCACACCGGTCGCGTTGATTTTTTGACACGCGTCGAGATTACATACAAAGTCTATGCACAGACGCGATGAGACTGGCGCGCCGCGATTTTGCGATGGCGCGGCGCGTTGGACGCGTTATTGCAGTGCGGTGGACGCGGTGGACGCGTTGGACGCCGCAAAATCGCCAACGCGCGAGTTGAAATTTTTCAACTTCAGCGACATAATCGCGTGACGCTGTGGCGCGATAGCCTATCAGCGTTGAGTTGCTCCCCCTGTCATCACTGGCTTCCTGCCGTTGTTGAATCAGGAAATAAATCCTGTAGCCGTCTGTGTTCACCCAGAGCTCTACGATACCTCATATCAACAGAGACCGGACCAAACTATGTGTATACATGTGTGTGTGTAAACCATACGGTACAAACAATGAATAGACGCTGCCGTATTTACGTCTACGTGACGTTATTGAGTGCTGGTGGAGCTGCTACGATGTTAGCATAGCCTAGCACCGATCCATCAGAGCTCCATTGAGAAGACCAGTAACCTACAAATCGGTATCATTACGTAGTTATTTCGGAGTCCCTTTTTGTCGGTTTATTGCCGTTGAATCACAGCCAAATCAGTTTATTTAGTGTTCCTACAGCTGTAGTAAACAGCGACCGGTGGCTTGCTAGACAGTGAATACAGCTCGATACAATCCACGGAGCTCCTCTGAACAATATTATGAACCAGACATGACGGCGTTTGGCATTCCGATGTTTGAGGGACTTCCACAACACGTACAAAGCAGCAATTGTCCTTATTCCTTTCACGGTTGACAGCGGAAAGAAATGGCTGCCAGGTGAACGGCTTCCAGGACGATAAACCACGCCCCCTCTCCGGCGCTACGAGATTTTGCGGCGTTTGGTGTGAACACGACCGGCGGCGCGTTGGACGCGATTGTGCAGTGTGTTGGACGCGACTTTGCAGTGCGTCAAAAAATCAACGCAGCATTAGCCGGGAAGAGCCCGGTCCGCGGCTGGCAGGCAGGCTGGATCGTCTGTGTGACACCCGAGGCTCGACACAGGAACGCCAAGACTAAACAGTTGATCTCCGAGGAACGAACTGGAAGGCTTCTATGTACAGGTGAAAACCCGAGGCTCGACACTGTACGGCAGGCAGGTTGAAGAAACGAGAGACAACGTTAGTAACGGGTATTCAGAGAGTGACCAGCGGGACTACTCACTGGTCGGAATACCAGGTAGGTAAACGGAGGGACTGACAACTGGAATGAGAGTGACAGGAGTATTTATGTCAGCTGGAAGCTATCACCGGAGATGAGGCACAGCTGTGCCTACGGAGAGAGGCGCGGCAGTGGGCGGGACTCCTAGGAGGACACTACTGAGGGAAATACAGCAGAGTTAGACACAAATCCTCACACTTAACATTTTACAAAATTACAAACAACATAAAATAACACATAAGACATTACATTACAAGAAAACAAACAACAAAAGAAAGAAAAGAAAAAAAAAATAATGTAATTGTGTCGAGTGTGTGCGAGCATCTTCTGCCATTTCAACAAAAAAATCCAGCTTGTAAACACAGCCTGTGATTAAAGGAATCATTTCATTTTATGAATCATGCACCAATAAAATAACTGGTTACCAGTTCCTACTTGTACAGTTGAAGAAAACAAGACTATGACGAAGAAGGGAGTAACAGTTCAGAGGAACAGAATGACACTCGTAAGTATTGCATCATTTGTTCTTACTGTGTCATTGAATGATAAAAAGTGGAGAATGGTCAGTAATACAGTAGTAGTAGTAGTACAGTAATACTGGTAATACAATACCAGTAGGAACCATTAAGTATTTGTGTTGGTATCATATTCATAGAGCAAAGTGACACTCCAGTTTTTAAGTAGTATTTTAGATCTCCTGAGGATATGGAGAAATTTCGCAACATGTTCAGCTATTTGTCATCTGCAACGTTACAGGAAAGGGTGTAGCCGCTGGGTTCAGCCTCACTTCTCTGTGACTGTATTCAGGCAGCGGCAAAGTAAAAGTTTAGATGAATACCTGAGAACCGTTTATCATTACTGGATCCATTGTGGAGGGTTCTATGGAACTGCATCATTCGTGCAGCAGAGCATCAGGTCCACCTCAGTTCTAATGGAGCAGGAAGTCCAGGCCGAGGGCGTGGAGCCGGCAGGCTTTCACCAAATTACTCATTAGATCCTTGACCTGGTCTGGCCTCGCAGCCGATACACGAGTTCCTGGCTTCGTAAAGAGATGAATTACTCTGGCTTAAGAATCAGACCAGGCTCGTGCTATAAACAGGAACATAGAACATATGAGGCTATACTTTCCCAGTCCAACATTCCTTCTGGCCCATTGAAGTGTACACAAAAGCCACAAGTGGTTTCTGGTTTGACCGAAGGCAGAGAGACAATAATTCAAGCTCTACTTCTCGATTCTGCACAAATACGATATGCACAAGCCGTTCTGCACCAAAGCAATATTGTGTAAACAGTTTGTGATGATGGTCGAAATACAGGAACTTTTGCAAAATCTCAACACAGCATAGAGCGTCATTTTTCCTTCTCCTGTGGTTTCACACTGCAGAGGTAAGACATTAATTTAAAGAGACGGTTCACCCCAAACGTCCTCATTCTGAA
Source organism: Melanostigma gelatinosum (assembly GCF_949748355.1). NCBI lineage: Eukaryota > Metazoa > Chordata > Actinopteri > Perciformes > Zoarcidae > Melanostigma > Melanostigma gelatinosum. The sequence continues at coordinate 28,405,038 of NC_136636.1, forward strand.
CCAGAACCACTGAATCCCGTCGTGTTCAGCGGGCTCATAGGCTGACAGATGAGAGCTCGCTCTATCCGTGTGCTTTGTGCTTTCTGAGCAGGATCCCCGACACAAACCTATGTTGTCTTCACAGATAAATATTACCATCTCGCTCACTTTCTCTCCCACTCATTCTCTGATTCTGTAAACTCAGTCGGGTAAGAAAAACACAGAGCTGCATGATGAATGTGCACGAGCACTTAGAGGAAACACAAGGACCGGCTACACCCAGAGACCCTGCAGTATTACACAGGGCTGGAAGATCAGAGACATTGCACCTCATACTTCAGACTGTTGCAACACCTCTTCAGGCTGAATTCAGTTTTGTTTCACTGTCTGACATTGAGCCTGCATTGAGTTCTAATAGCAGGTGAAGTATCCGTCCCTGAAAGTAATTTGCAGTGGACTGTAAGCTGGTGTACTGATTGATAGAAACAGTCAAAGTTGTTCACGTAGAGCAAAGAAGTGTACGAGTTGTTGTTTCTGTACGTGGACTTGCATTAACTTGTACAGCTGCATCTATCTCTACACAGTTGTCTCGGAACCTGAAATGTTAATTATTATAACATGACGACAAAGGTCCCCTAACCTTCATTTCAACCAGAACCACCATTGTTTTCCAACCCTAACCAAGTTTTTTATGTGCCTAAAACATAACCAAGTGTTAATAGTTGAAATCAGAATGAAACAATTAATTTGAAGGACTTTTTAAGAATTACAGTACGGACGTGATTCCACGGATACTGGTCTGACTACTTGCAACTTTAAAACCATTTTCCACCGAAATTATGCCACAATGTAAACACACGGAAACCTGCTACAGGTGATAAACTCAGTAGATGAGTACCGGTATTCTTTTCAGATTGTTGTTGTGGTGTTTCACGTTCGACGTAACCGTGCTGGAAAACAGGGTTCGTAAACGGTGTGAATGTTACAGTGGCTACTTCTTCTTTATATCTGTTAATTATTCAGTCTCTCTTTCAAACTCTCACACCAGAGCTGGAGATTGTTGGAACAGTGGAAAGGTTTTATTTTGTTTCTGTCCAGTTTGAATAAAGTGTGTATTACGATCAGAGGTAAAATGATCGCTTCTGTTGATGGAGTCTTGTGTCTTTGAGTGCATATTAATTGCATGTATTGTACGTTAATTGAATATAATTATTGTCCAGATCCCTGTTGATTGTATTTATTATATATTCACTTCAGCGTGCGTCACATGGTATTGTGCCGGAAAAGGGGCAAAAATGAGCATTTCCACTCGGGTGTCCTGTTTCTATCACTGCTGGTCGGAGCTGGAGTCGATGAATACCTACTGTGAGCCATTTGTCCTGGTAATGAATGCCGATTGTAACCTTTCCACTGAAGACTGACGACAGATGTAAGTGTTTGTTTTGTCCAGTGCTAAAAAGGCTTTATATGACTGTAATGAGGAGAAAAGTCAACAAAGGGGGAGGAAGGACGACTGAAAATGTTTAAAAGCTTCATTGCTGATATTCAAATCATATTTCTCTATTGGTTGCATATTTTATTCGCAGTTTCTTTATTTTGAACACCTGATGACCATGGCAGGAAGTAGAATACTTTCACCAGATTCTCACATACCATTCTCCAGGTGCGCTTACGAAGCATAAGTCATTAATCTGCATGGCTCTCTTAAACATACAATCCATATGTTCTGTTTAGTGGAGGTTTCAGTCTGCTGCTGATTCAATGTCACAATTTATTTAGAGTGTGTGTTCCTGGATGAAAGAAATCCAGTTGTGTTGGTGTGTCACGATGTAAAGGGTCTGTTGAGGTGTCGTCCCTCACAGCAGCATACATACTGAACTAATACATTCTGGATTTCATTGGCATACAATGACAAAGGTGAGAACTAGTCTGTCTAAATCATCAATGATGAGAGGAAACCATCCTCATCTGTAGATCAATCATAGTTTACTGACTAATGTGCTCCATCAGGACTGTGTGGCGCATGGTTGTTACAGAATTGAATTAAGATTGCTGTCTCCCTGGCAACATAAGCAAACAACCCGGCAACTGTCATGAGATTGTGATTCTTGTAAAACTCCCATCTACACCCACAGAAAAGATATGAAACCTGAAATCTGAAAAATGTCAAACCACCACTTTTTTTTATAATATAAACATTAGAATAACACTGAGAAAACAATATCACCTAAATGTCCATTTATTAGCTAAAAAAAGTTTTAATGTCAATGTCTTAAAGAGTAGCTTTTAGCAGTGAAGCTCCTCACTGCTAAAAGCAACAAAAATGACCTCGTTAAAAGCTTTGAAAAAGACGACATTAATTACATAACTAAAAATGTTTTGAGTATAAATAAATGAATATTTTTCTATCATTCTTTTTTTCTTACAATGGATTATTCTTGGGGACCTCAGTGTGTAGTCCTTGTATGTTGAATATGTTGGTGGGAAGAAGGTTCAGGATATTTTACTGTTCACATCAAGTAACGAGCTGAGCAATAATATTTTTGAGATCACTTCCCCTTTTCAATGTTAATAAACCACAGAGTCCGCTGATAGCCTTTGTACGCCATGTTTAACTTGACTAACAGATGCCTGAATGCATCCATCATAATGACATATTTACAACAAATTAGACAATTTCTCTCATCAGAGGCCTCTGTCTGAACTCATTAAGATATGAGGACGGAAGCAAAACGTCTCACAACTCACAAAACACAACAATTGAGAGAGAAGAACAAAATCATCCAAGCCCAAAGTGGATAACAGTTTTCATGTGATTACGGTTCTGATCACACTTTTTGATTACATGTGGGTCAGAAGTTTAACAGGCCGCTGTGTCATGTGTGTATTTTTCAACTTCATTGTCCACAAAGAGTCAAGGTATTTGGACCAAGCAGTTTAAAATGCGCAGTTTTTTAACTAAAGATAAATTATTTAATTTGCAATAAAGCCAGTAAATATATACAGCTTGTGAATTCTCTTCATTCTCTTCATGTTCAAACAGGGACATCTTGCTCTTATTTGGAAACATCCAAGGTCGCCAGGATGATGGCATCGGTCCACAGTCCATACACCATCTCGGCATCTACCCTCTTGACAGAGAACTCATAGCACCTGTCAGGTATCAGGTTGTTGACCTGTAGGTTGTAGCTACGACTGGCATGTAGATTTAGTGACGCCATAGTCAGCAGTTGTTGGGTGAAGGCTTTTGATGTGGATCTCAAAGTCTTGGTTCAGGTCCTGAGACTGCTCGCCTGCGACTTCCCAATGCAGATGCACGGTGTTGGATGTCACGCGCGACTTCAATCTGTTGATCATCACCGGCAACTTGATGTCCAGTGATGCCCTGAGCCGTCTTGCCTGTGTTGGGGAGGAGTGGGTTCGGCAGGTGCAGCGGGCCCAGATTCTGAGTCAATCTGCTCTCAAAGTTGTACAAGTCCTGGTGGGTTTGCAGGAGCCTCTGCTGCACGCGTGCTGCCGTGTCGCTGTCCGCCAAACCCTGGTCGTACCTGACGATAAAGGCCTCAAGCTCCCGACAGCCCCTGATGATCTCCTCGTAGAGCAGTGCCTGAAGAGTGAGGAGGAGCTTCACCTGGGTGTTTGCCAGGGCCATGGTACGCTGCAGCCTCTGCTTGTCAATGAGAGTCCACAGCAGGCTGTCAGAGACATGCATAGTGTGCCGCTGCTCATCCGCAGTCAGCGGCAAATCGTGGCATTGGATTCCAAGGAAGTACGAGCTTCTCTGCATGAGCTGCAGCTCCTCTTGCATCACCTTGGAAATACATCACTGAACTCGTGAATCCACAGGAACTCTGCTCTGTGCTCAACCTCTCACACTAAACATCACATCCCAAGGACAGCACATTCATACCAGTAACGGCTTTTCAAAGTTTAAAGACCCTGCAAACCCACACAGGTGTTTTCAATAACTCGGGTTAATTAGACCTCTAGCTGGAGCTAGGATGTCTTTGAACTTGTGTGGAGCTCGAGGAACTCGTGCAGAGGCTTCAAGACTGTTCAGACCAACATCAGCACCGCATGAAAAAATGCAGACCCCTCATCTATTCAATGAGGCCACTGCTTGGCAGGGGTGTACGAACATATTGATACGCTTGAGTATATTATATACAATATTATGTTTTGTGATGCTGTATCCATTCTTAAAAACACTTGATTTTTAATTGATAGTTTACATGCAAAGATTCGTGGCACAGATTGCATAAAAAGTAGTGCTATGATGTTAGATGTTGCGAGGACTGTGATACATGCAACTGCAGATCCCACTGTAAAAAAAGTTAATTATTTTGTTGTGTTGTTTGTGTTCTCTATGCAATGACAGTTATCGTATAATTGATTTCTAAGAAGTCACAATATATAGCCCTGCTTACAGTACCCCAATATATTGAATACTGAACCCTGTACGAGATTCTCGCCAATACTCAGCTCTTATGTATTGACACAGGGGCGATGATGATGCTGAGGGCCCCAGCTCAACTGCAGGTAGTGCACTTTATTGGCCAAAAAATGCACAGGCATGTCAGAAAAATCTGCTAAAGAGCGGTTGTTGCGTATTCATGGTGATTACGTTGTTAAGGCTGCTCCGTTGACAGAGGTACTTCAAATCATAGTAAAATCTTACTTTCACACCTCTGTACAATTGCGAGATTGTCGGTCTGTTACCTTGAGCTCTGGGAAATCATGATGGGCATTTGTCACTATTTGCGTGTTCTGATGGAACAGCTAAGTGAATAATCAATAAAATAATCGGCAGATTAATTGATTGACTGCAGCTTCCATGGCCTGTCCAATATGTTTTACAAGTCCGACAACATAGGATAACAAATCAATAATAATACAGCGGTATGTAGCTTGTACCCAGCGGTATACTAACCATGACGAACTGGTCACTAAGTCTGGTGCAGAGCAGCTGTAGGATGTGCTTGCAGAGGTCTGGGAGGCCATCCATCTGAGTCCTGACCTCCTGTGCTCAGTAGTGTCTGAGGCCGTGTTTGATACACCACGATTCACATAGTGAACCTGAAATTGAGAAAAATGAACTACGTTAATGATGAAGGAATGTATGATTCATCTTCTTTTATTGCATACTATCTTGAATGTTGACCAGCGAAGGGAATTAAAATTCCAAACAATAAAAGTATGAACCTAAAAATGATCGTCATATGCCCCCTTTACTCTAAAGATTAGAATACGTTGTAGCCTAATGTCAATGTGCTAGAAAGTCACAAACATAGAAATAAGATGAGTACCTTTTTTGTATTTTTAACGACTCTGTTGCAAAGAAAAGCTCCGGTCAAGCTAACTCAACCATGCTAGCTTACTTGAACCAACAAGCTAGCTAGTGTGACCTCACACACGTTTTAGTAATTGGCAGTCACTCATCAGGGCAGTGCACATGACATCAGTAGAATAAACCTTATTCACATCAACCTATGTTATAAGTCCACAATGCCAACGCCTACATGATTTCCTTAAGTTAACAGGTTTAGCCTGATGCAGCTAGCTAACAAGCTAATGCCAGATAATAGCTATAAAATCATCTACCAAACAATAAACTACAATACTCAGCAGGGTACTGACTATTTAACATATTTCCAACTGACATTTCTTTTAGACGCCTGTTGCTATGTTATATAGTTCAATGGCAACTCCTGTTTATAGTTAATCGGGATGGTTACAGTTTATCTTCCAAGATTATGGAATGACTTCCATTTTTAAACATATTTTGTAAATATACCTGTGATATTAGAAAAGGAATTTCTTTAAGACCACATTTTGTAAGTCATCATTTTGGAAGTGAAACGTGTCGGAGCTGGCGTTTACTAGCTGGTTTAGCAGAAGCCTCATAGCTTGAATGTTTTTTTTAACCTTTTTTTATGCACAAGTCAGCATTCACCCTTTCACACACACATTCATACACTGGCTACCATACAAGGTGCCACCTGCTCATCAGGAGAGATAAACATTCTGGGTTCAGAGTCTCGACCACCAACACTTCCCCATATGTAAACATGACGGGGATCAACCCTCTGACTCCTGATTAGTGGACATCGCTCTACCACGCTCTTGGGTGCCACAGCAGCACCCAAGTGAATATTTCTGAACGAAAGAAAACCTTTAGATAACCACCACCTTAAGGTCTTTATCACAGTCACTCAAAATAAGTATTCATCTGGTAACAATGCTATCAAGAGCAGCCAAAAGGCGAGGTCGGATAGAAATAGTGATAGATAATTCCTACCCTTGGCTCTGAGCCTGTTAGCCCTTTTATTGGAAATCTGATGGGAATTCCACTAATCACAAAACAATAGGTACAGCAGAAAAGTCAGGATTGGTATGACCTTTTCTCCACAATAGAAAACAGAGCATGTCTCCTGATTGACATCTATAACAGATGTAGGAAATGAAAGGCCTATCAGACCATCTCAATCAGTCCAATTAGAGATCTGCAAATGATGTGAGCCCAGTGGGGCCCAACAGGGCTCTGGTCAGTGGGATTGAATCTGTGTTTAAACCGTTTAGGCTATAAAATTGTGAGAAGTATGTGTGGGCTGACGTTGAGGATGTTGACTCACTTCCGGAGACTGGTAAGACATGTTTCACTTTTCAAATGACATTCATAGCTGTAATGGATAGATGAGTGATTTACCTGGAAGTGTTGGAGGGGATGCTGACTCAACCTGTGGGCCTTGTTTTGGGCTTTCAAATTGAGCAACACGGCAGCTGTGGAGTATTTTCTGATTGTTGTTTGTGAAGCAGTGTATTCTGTTTTGCCGCGGCTGTAAAGTGTACTACCAGGCTGTTGCAGTTGGTTGATAGAAGAGTAAAAATTACCAGCAGTCTGTACAGACAGAACACGTTCCTTCCCTGGTGGCCATGTCCACTGCTCTATGTCTTGGCCACAGCTGCTCTATAGCTATTGTATTGAATCATAAAAGAATAAATGTCACTGCTGGGTGATATGCACCTATGATCCCCCGTCTCTTTACATAATGTTTGATGGTGCCGTGTGGATGGTAACTCCATTCAATTGGCTTCTGAATTCTATTTGAGTGCTCACCTTAAATTATTACAGATCAGTGTTGATATGAATCAATGTCACAACACAAAACATTAAACCGTCATCAACCCATCATTTCAAAGTTTCTACGACATGCGTTGTCTGAACGGACAAGCTTTTCAACAGAATCTAGATTTATTACATATGATGCTGTAAAAATGTTTCCGGCACACCACAGCTACAAAGGCAAACTCTTGATTTGTCTTCACCTAGTGGTTGAGTTGAATCAGACTTAACAGAGACAGACTGGTGAGAAACCACAAAACAGTGCTTTCAGTCTTGATTAGAATTTAACAATAATTCAGCATGAGTCAAACATTTACAAATATGTATGTATTTAACAGCAAACATTTACAAATGTCCCGTCAAAAGCCACGGTCAAATGCAGAGTATTAGGATACCTGAGTCACCTTCCTTCTGCAACGCTTGAATTAGTTGAGAAGTGACTGCTGAAGACTGACTATAGTCTTGAAAGCAAACCCTTGGTCCATTTTTGTCCCAGAAAAATCCTAGAGTGACAATTAAATCAATTCCATAGACCTGACACACACCGTAGGAACGGTGGAAAGGTGGTAAACATCTATCAGATATTTGGAACAAGTGATGGTAACGTCAGTCCACAACTTTGGTCCTGACTGAAATATCTCAACAACTATTGTATGCTGAAGTCATTCATGTTCCCCAGAGGATGAAGCATAATCATTTTGTTGATTCTCTTTTCCCAATTTTTCCTATATTTTGGTTTATGACCAAAAATACCTGCAAAATTAATGGCATCCCCTCAGCTTCAGTTGCACTTTGTGTTCAGTGCGCATCTTAAACATTATACCTTGCTGTGAGCATGTTAGCATTCTGACATTAGCATTTAGCTCAAAGAAATCCATCTGGGCTCAACACTGTGTGCTCTGTCGTTGTACTCTGATAACGAATATTTTGCTTTTTCAGTTTCGAAGCATCAGCGGGTAGTTCAGAGGAAATGGGAATATATGTCTTACAAGCATGAACTTGAAGTTAAAAGCTGAAGTTCAGGTTAAGTTCATACTTAAACTCCTGTGGATAGAGGATAAGACATAGAATCCAACATGTTATTCCATCTCTCTCTGCCTCATTTCCTATCACCTCTCTACTAATGTCATCGATACAGGTATAAACATCCCAAAAATAATGCTTGAACATGTACTGTGATTAAACCTTTAGTCTGGAACTCTACTTACTGTTCATGACATAACTGCACCAATCAAGCCTGGCAGGTTTGTACATGACTAGATGGTTCAATTCATGCTTTCGGTCCTGTGTTAAAGCATCACAACTCTCCGCCCACTCGAGAAATTGTTCCGTCATATTTCAGTTTAACAACATGAGGGAATTTCCATTTTTCCTCAAAGTCGACCGAACTTGATTCTCCACATCTGTCCACCAAAGACAGACCACCAGTGTTTTCACCTTGACCTGGAAATAGTTCCTCATTCAGCCTAAAATACACTGAAGCATTTGCTGGTAAAATAACAACAGGTCACTGGGCGAGACACTGTCCATGAGCTGCCTCGGTCTCACCACAGGTCACGACCGATGAGATATTTATCATGCTGGGTTCATCACACACTCAGCAAACCTGCAGAACCAGGCAGATTGTTTTTATGCTGGCTTGAGCCACTATTTGAAACTCTGCAGAAAAACAAAATCTCGGCAGGCTCCCATATTGCCACAGCATGTTATGCTTATTTTATGGATTTTGACAAATTTTAAAGCTCACTGTTTCTTTTTCTTTGTCATACAGACTTGTGACAAGACATTCTTTCATACCCCTCACTTTGTTTCAACATATTTTTGTGCTACAAACATAATTTCATACGCCTCCATGAAGCATTCAAGATGTGGACATAGGTGATCCTGGGAAAGGACATGAAGACAATTTAACACTGCTTTTTAACCTGCATACTTTCTCCAGAGTTTCTGTGCCACTGAGCAACTTCCATATGAATGAAGGGGGCTCAGTGTTGTATCCAGTTCTCTTTCTACATCCATGACATAAACCAATAATTATTGCAGCTGCAACCGACTCTACCGGAGTGCACCGGAGTAATGCCTTGCCTGCCAAAAAGCCAGAATAAGAACACGATTCTCATTTGACTTTTACGCGGAGCATATAAAGCTTTATATGACATTTGTATGGGCCGACTATGTTTGGTCTATTTATTCTTCAAACCAAAAGTTTAAACAGGAATTTAAAAAATTGTAAGATACTGTAATAATTAATAGTAATAACTTAGTAATTATAGTAGACATATGTATGGGTGAATGGGTATGAATGGTTAGATGCGGGGCACCTTGCATGGTAGCCCCTGCCATCAGTGTATGAATGTGTAAAAGCACTTTGAGAGGTCGGACAACTAGTAAAGAGAAATACAAATACAGTCCATTTACCAAGTACAAGTACAATATGGCAGGTCCCGCTGATTAGGACGTCCCGACCCACAGCGGCGTTGGGGAAACGCCGCTACATTGCAATCAATTGTTGCTAGTCAGTATAATCGTAACGATGTGTTGACTACAAAACAAGAAGCATACATCTGAAGTGTATTTTTTTGAGCCTTAATTTCTGTAGTATTAGTTTACATTTTGTGTAAACAGAGAACAATGAGAGTTGGGTTTTAACGATTTAACTGGTATTTTGCTATTGGTCAGTGTCTTCTTTGGCACAGCTGCTTAGAAGAAGAGTTTCCAGCTCTTCGGCTCCTCGCTGTGATTTCAGCCACTCTGACTGAACATTTCATCCTACACACACTCATTATAAAATCTGAAACTGTCTTTAAAAAAGGATAAAATGTAAACTGTAATTTCATGAAAACTGCGCTAGCTGTCAAAAAGGCCCATTCAGCGCATTAAAGTTCCAAGTCTACTCCGTTTAGGTGTATAATCATTTTACACGTTAAAGTATGTTTAAAGCGATTGTGTTTAAACTGTGTTTAAAGCGAAGTGATCTGGCCCCAAAGAGCTTTGTTCACGCAAATTTCAGGAATACTAAACAACAAGGTCATATTAGTTATGAAGTCATAAAGTTTATAACAACATAAACATTAACATGAAATTAAAATGAATTCTTTGATGTGTGTACAGACCGCTGCTTGACTGTGCTTGCTGGTAGCTGCATGTGTGGTCAGGTCTTCATAGCCATCAGAGTGCTTGGTGGACTTTTAATGTGTCTCCCTGCTGAATCTGCGGCAGCTGTGACTTGAGCTGGGTCTGACTGCTGCACTTTCTCTGAGATGGGGGGTAAATGGACACGCTTTGAATTGTGTTCGGCCCTCTGCTTGACTGTATCAGCAGATTGCTGCATGACTGGTGAGCTGTTTGTAGCATTAGTGCAGTCTGAGGTTGGGGTGGTGTTTGGTGAACTTGGTGTTGATGTTCTTTCAGACCCCTGGTGGACCACTCTTGAAGCTTGCTGTCCGGAGCGATGTGGGGAACGTGACTTATATTTGGGAACATACTTGGCTAAAAAAGTTGCTATTGGTTCTGGGAGCTTGAGTGCTTCGCTTGAAGGAAATTGCAAGGGGCCCAATTATTTTCTTGAGTAAAATCTTGGTCTAATCTCATGGCCCTACATCTGGCGTCCAATTTCTTCATAAAGCTTTTCAAAGTTTGGTATTGGTGATGGGGGCCATGAGGACTTTGGGAAGTCAAAGATTGACTTTTCATTGTTTCTTGTCAATATGGTGGCTGATCTTGCTGCCTCCTCCTGGTCAGCATTCTTCTTAAGGCATTCGTCTTTCCCAAAGAGGCCTATGTTGAGCCTGTGTTTTCCCACAGGCAAACCCCGCAGTCATTTTTTACAACTGTGGTCACCCTGAACATTTAAAAAAGTGACAAGGTGACATTCCCAGGAGCCCAACAGAGGAGGTTGAGCCAATGACATGCGCCACCCATGTGTAACCTCAAACGGCCCTTTGTTTGCCTGTTTTCGAAACCCAAATCTTTGAATGTCCCACTGACAAATCTTGCCAGTACTATCCCCAGTCAGTAATGTATGTTCTTCCTCATCTTCTGCCCTGAACATTCCTAGCAAACCTCCCTTGATGTTAACAGACCAGGCACATATGTAGCCGTAGCCGTCTGCAGAAGTCAGCAGTGTGGCTGTGCCAGCTTTGACCTCCCTTTTCTTCAGACATTTAATAAGAGGATGGGCTTCCACAGCAGTCTTGTTCATAGTCCGAGATTTTTTGGGATTCTTTTCATCGGACAGACTCCCTGTCAGGCCTTCTTCTTTTTTGCCTGCCATGAATGTTCGAGGGCTCTGACTGCCATGAACCTCGGCAGTATCAGTATCCCAGACACAATTTTCCATAACTGGTGGGAGTAATCAGTGTGTTTTCGTGCACATTCTGTCAAGCCGAGGGGCAGATCACAGACACAGACACAAGAGACAATGTGAAGTTTAACCTTAGGGATCTTTACTGGAAAAAAGGTCAAAAACCAACTTTAAGCGACTCCAACGGAGCGGGAAAAAATATCCAAAATAACAAAAGAAAGGCAAAGGTACAAATCAGGAATAAACTCTGGAGCACTGAGCAAACACGAGGGAGACACACTAAAGCAGTGGTTCTCAAACTGTGGAGCACGCCCCTCTAGTGGGGCGCGGTGGTATTACAGGTGGGCCGCAGGGGGAAATGCAGAATTCTTTTTTTTTTAAGTAATTAATAAATACATGGCGAAATGTATGGAAGCCCGTTTCCGCACTGTGAGGAAAAATACAGATCTGTAAGTCATTATACTGAGATTCTATCTCAAAATAATGACTTAGCATCTCATAATAATGTTATATTTATTTTTATTTGATATGGACATCACAGTAGCATTAGATTGTAACATACATTCATGCACAAAGCCCAGATGCACTGTGTTAAGTGTTTGAAGCGAAATGCTAATTTACAACACCTGTCCACAGGAGGCTTTTTGCCAAATTTTAGTTCCTTTTTGCACAGATATAACTTTATTTGCATTGTTCTAACAAAGTGATTGCACATTTTATTTGTTTTTGTCTGGAGTAATCTGGTTTACTTAAAAGTGATTGCAATTTTCTTTATTCTATTATTTGAAAAAGCACAGACGGAGGAGTCACAAAATGTTATTTCAATAAAAGTTCAACATGGACCATTTTGTTACAATTTTGTTGTGGCGGTGGGGCATGAACATTTTTCTTCCTCCAAAGTGGGGCGCGACAGAAAAAGTTTGAGAACCACTGCACTAAAGGAACAGACAGGGAACGAACAAGGACGATCTGACAACCAGAACAGGGAAAGCAGGGGACTATATATGTGTGGGGTGATGAGGAGATTGAAGGCAGCTGGGTGGACTGGGCAGGTGAGAAGGATGAGTGCAATCAGGAGAAAGACACACACACAGAGACACAGGAACACAGGGGGCAAAGCCTAAACCGTGACAGTACCCCTCTCAGGTCTCAGCAGACCTGCAGCTTTCTGGACTTTGTTCCAGATAAATAAACAGCATGACAGGTCTTAGTGCAGTCAGAGTACTGAGATAGTAACAGTCCTATCGCCATAAATTCAATGATAACAGAAAAACAACACCGTAAAAACTCAATTTAAGAGCAACAAAATACAAGAATGCTGTATGTTAATGCTGAAGTTAATTTAAAGTAGAGAAACATAAAAAGTGAAATGAAGGGAAAACACAATCTAATTAGGGTATTTGTCATGTGTCCGTGTAGTGAGATGGTCTTACATCAGACTTAGGCTTAAAGAGCACATTGCAAATGTTGCAAGGTGGCATATCCTCACCAGAAATTAAAATCTGTTGACTACAAAACAAGAAACATACGTCTGCAATGTCTGTTTATGTGAACTTAGCTGTCATTTATTGTTATTTTCTGTTCATTTATTTCTGTAGTATGAGTTTTCATTTCGTGTAACCTGAACCATGTCAGACATCACATACATCAATAGAGAGGGTTAGGGATAAGCCCACAGATTAAGTGCAAGCATTATAAGAACCATAATGACAACCCATAAAATGATGAATCAATTCAACAAAACATTTGTTCAGGCCACTCAGCTTTACATCATATCCAACATAAATAGTCGGGCTGAAACATGTAGATGAAATTGATTAGGTGATCGACAGAACAATATTCAACAATAATTGATTTTCCGTTCATTTATCAAGTAAATGTTTCATCCATTCTCTGGTTCCGGCTTGTCAGGATTTTTGCTTCTTTCTTTTTTAATACATATTATATTTATGTTTCATTTACATTATAGATTACATATTAATGATGTACCTTTAGCTTTGAGACTTTTGGTAGGAGAAAGCAAATACATTCCTGATATTATACAGAATACTACAGGATTCGTCAAAAATAGAATCAATTGACAACCAACAATAATTAGAATAACTGTAGGTTGCTATCCTAAACTTGGCCTGTTACTGTATTAACTTGTGTGTTTTAATGTCAAATATGACAAATGAATACAAGTTTAAGTAAAAGTTCAAAAATCCAAAAAAGTGAGACTTTCAACTACAATGATTTTATATTGATTAGATAAACAGGTCTAACCACAAGGCGCACGGCGTACAGTTCACGTCCACAGGTCAACGCCGTCATGACGTCACCCGCATTACGCCCTCTAGCCCCGGAGACGATCCGGGATTGACTGTGCACACTGAGCTCTGTTACCTGTCCATGTGGCGTCCTGCGCGGCCGCCTCAGACTCTTGACCTGCGGTGTGTTTGGACTCCACCCTGGAGGAACAGAGCACGTGCCAGGAGGAAGAACGCGGATCTACCGTACGGACTGTCCGCTCCTGCAACGGTACTGGATCTGAGCAGACATGGGAGCCGTTCTGGGAGCCTTTTCCCTCGCGAGCTGGGTGAGTTCTGCCAGTGCCGAGATTATTCACAACCACTGTTTATCATTGACGGGACAGGTAAGGTACGGTGACGTCATGAAGAGTGACCCGCAACAGGTAATATCACTCCAGCGCACAGTACACGCGCCAGACTCATTTCAAATGTCTGCTGTTCTAAGCCCCAGTCCTCCGCTGATAAGATACACAGCACGTCATTAAGTACTTGAGCTCGCGACTGTAGTTTATTGGTAACTTCTTCTCAATGCAGGACTTTTTCAATTATTCAGTTATTGAATCGTCTCATTCTGTCCCCGACAGCTTGCATTAGCGGGGACACGGAAAGACAAACTCCATTCAATTATCTCGCGCTTTTTTCTTTTCCTCACGTTGATTGAATAAACTTGAACTAGTATATGAAATATTTCCGTTTAGTGGTTATTTCTGCACTTGACCTGATTCGCTTTGATTTGATTTGATTCATTACGTGTCGTTTATATTTCCACAAAGCGAAATTTATTCTTGGTGACTCGGTAACACGTTCGAATAACCTCTGTTAAAGGCGTCTGTTATAAAGTGTTCTCACGTGAGGGACTGTAGACACAAGCCGAAGGCAAAGTACGGCGGTAATCATAACACGTGATTAATTGGATTAACTCATCGTGCGTTGATGTGGCATATCACACACATGATCAGGACAACAACGTCCGCAGTGAAGGAGAGAAGAGTTAGCGCTTTTTTCTTCAAGGCAAGTTTATTTGTATAGCACATTTCAACAACAAGGTAATTCAGGATCACAGCAGCAGAGTGGATAGTGCAAACGAACAACAGACATAAAAACCAGATCAAAACAAGTTTAATAAATAGGTAATAATCACACAGTAAAAGTAGTGCACTGAAAAGTAAAATAAGTATAACAAAGAAAGGTACTAAAAGGCACAAATAAGAAAGCTGAAGGGAAAGCTCAACAGTGAGCAGGAGAGCTGTAACAAGCTGCCACTCCTCAGGATTCATGCAGAAATAAATAAATAAACAAAACAATGGAAACATCACAAGTTGTCCAATAATCAGACATTCCTGGTATTAGGTGAATAGTGATTCAAAAGCAGAAAGAAGAAACATTCTCACAGGAGGATTTTATTTGATGAATAAATAAATCAATCCTGTGTGTGCTTCAGTAGAGGACTGTCACATCTGCGAAGCTCAAGCAAAAGTAAACACCACGTCTCAGTGGATTGTACTGTAATAAACCACCGGTCATGCACTGAAAAAAAATACTTTTTGGCCCTGTAATTATTACCTTGATTATTTTTGTAAATTTTACAAGAAATTATCATTCCAGTGCTTTTACTTTAAAATATCACCTTTTATTTAATGTGTTACTTGGTGTTTGTTTGTAATTATGTATCCTCATTTTTACAAGTACATTGTAATCATTCACACTAAGTAATATCTACTAAACTACTGTATTGAATGCACTACCTGACACAACAAAGTAAATTGTACTTTGGGTAATACAAGTGAAACCTGGCAACATATAGCGCGTACTCAGGGAGTGACGTCAGAGGAGAGTTAGCGCTTTTTTCTTCAAGGCAAGGCAAGTTTATTTGTATAGCACATTTCAACAACAAGGTAATTCAAAGTGCTTCACATAAAACCATTAAAAGCATCAAAACACAAGGCAAAAGAAAAGGAGATTTTAAAACAATTAAGAACATTCATTAAAACATTAAAAAACAGTGCAAGAAATAAAATGCAGGAGTAAAATGCAGAAATGCAGGAAATTTATGAATATATTAATTGAATGTGGTTCAATTAAAGGCAGCAGCAAACAGAAAAGTCTTCAATCTTGATTTAAATGAGCTGAGGGTCTCAGCAGACCTGCAGCTTTCTGGGACTTTGTTCCAGATATGTGGAGCAGAAAAACTGAACGCTGCTTCTCCATGTTTAGTTCTGACTCTGGGAACAGAAAGTAGACCGGTCCCAGACGACCTGAGGGGTCGGGATGGTTCATAAGGTAGCAGCAGATCAGAGATGTATTTTGGCCCTAAACCATTCAGTGCTTTGTAAACCAACAGCAGGATTTTAAAGTCAATTCTTTGTTGGACAGGAAGCCAGTGCAAAGACATCAGAACTGGGGTGATATGATCCACCCTCCTGGTCTTAGTGAGGACTCGAGCTGCAGCGTTCTGAATCAGCTGCAGCTTTCTGACGGACTTTTTACAGAGACCTGTAAACACACCGTTACAGTAGTCCAGTCTGCTGAAGATAAATGCGTGGACAAGTTTTTCCAAATCCTGTTGAGACATAAGTCCTCTAATCCTTGATATATTCTTCAGGTGATAGTAGGCTGATTTTGTAATTGTCTTGATATGGCTGTTCAGGTTGAGATCTGAATCCATAACTACACCTAGATTTCTGGCTTGGTTTGTGGGTTTTAACATCAGTGACTGAAGCTGAGCGGTGATTTTCAATTGTTCGTCCTTGGTACCAAAAACAATTACTTCTGTTTTATCTTTGTTTAATTGAAGAAAATTCTGGCACATCCAGTTGTTGATTTGTTCAATGCAGTTACCCAGCCCTTGTATGGGATTATAGTCCCCGGGTGACATAGTTATGTAGATTTGTGTGTCGTCTGCATAATTATGATAACACACTTTGTTGTTTTCCATAATCTGAGCTAGTGGAAGCATGTAGATGTTGAACAGAAGAGGCCCCAGTATTGAACCTTGGGGAACACCACATGTCATTTTAGTCAGCTCCGATGTGTAATGAGCCACAGACACAAAGTATTCTCGGCCCTTCAAGTAGGATTCAAACCAGTTAAGTGCTGTGCCAGAGAGTCCCACCCAGATGTTTAGTCTTTCTAGGAGTATGGCATGGTCGACCGTGTCGAATGCAGCACTGAGATCCAGTAACACTAAGACTGAACTTCTGCCATTGTCTATGTTTAAGTGGATGTCGTTGAAAACCTTAACAAGAGCAGTTTCAGTACTGTGGTGCTGTCGAAAGCCTGACTGGAAAACATCAAAGCAGTTATTTACGGTCAAGAAGTTGGTCAGCTGTTGGAAAACCGCTTTTTTAATTATTTTACTCAAAAATGGGAGGTTTGATATTGGCCTATAATTTTTCATCGTTGCGGAGTCTAAACTAGCCTTCTTTAGGAGTGGTTTAATAACTGCAGTTTTTAGGGCTTGTGGGAAGACACCTGAGAGAAGGGATGTGTTTACAATTTGTAAAAGATCAGTGGTCATGCAGTTTGAAATATCTTTGAAAAAGTGTGTTGGTAGAATATCCAAGCAGCAGGAGGATGACTTCAGATGTTGTATAATGTCTTCTAGGCTTCTACGGTCGATTGAATGAAATTGTGTCATGATATTTGAATGGATGTTATTCAGAGATCGGGACAACACATATCCTGTGGTTGATGTGGAGGCACTGACTGCTTCAGCGAAACAACGGAACAGCAGAAACAAGGACGGCAGCGTTTGACCTGAGGAGAGGAACTTCATGGACGGGAGCCATTGGGGTAGGTTATATGTTTAATTAATACTCTACGTTGCTGTTGAGCCTTCGGTCAAGTCTGTGTTTGAGTTGTGAACACTGAAGACTGGCGAACTGGTCAGTTTAGCGTGCTAGCTAGTTAGGCTATCATGCTAGCTAACTTGGGACAGCATTACAGACATGGCTCACGGCGCTACATTTTGTGGCTGTTTTTCGTGGTTTTGGTCGCGACTTTACAGGGTTCTCCCTTGAAAAGTTGTTGGCCTGGGGACACGGTGCTCGACCAGCTGCGGTCCGTCGACGAGGGGGAGGGGGAATTACTTCGGTTTTGTGAAGCCCACTTCTGCCACACAGGTGCTTTGCTGTGCTGAGTCACACACACAGCGCGCTCTCTCTCGGACATCCTCAAGTCCAGCCGAGGTCGAATGAGGGAAATGTGACAAGACAGGGAATCATAGCTGAGCCGTAACGAGCACACGGTCATGTGCTAAAATATATCCCATACATGGTGGAATTAGTGACTATAGAGCGAGTCTAATACACTTAACATTATTTTGTCACTATCATATTCTGACATATTTTTACAGTGACTTATATTTCTGTCATCAGTTTTAAACTTGTCTCTTATGTCTCTATCCAATGCGGTGTCCTTGATGATGAAGGCTGTGGGCATGAAACAAGGTTCCAGTACTGTGTTGAGTTAGTGCCACATATCAACATGACCAGGCCTGCTGTTTATCTCAGTATTAACGTCATGGTGACTTGTTTATGTGGGGATAAAACATGCTATCGATATGAAGATTTAAGCCAAATTCAGATTTAATGTTGTGTGTTCATGTTTTAACATAATTTCTCTATATATTTCACAGAATATTAAAGGACGTTCACGCTCAGCAAGTTGACATCAACAGTTGACTCAAGGTAAAATCAACTAAGTTAGTACTGTTATAGTTTAACTTGACATATACATTTGAAGTCGTAGTTTGTGTTGCTGCTCAATAGTACATTATACTGGCAGGACTACTGCATTAATTGTTTTAGCAAGGTACCTCATCTTGATCATGTTTTTTATTGTCTTTTGTTTCAGATCAATGAGGAGTTCAGAAGAATAACCACAGTTCATCTGGAGCGAACCTTTTTGTCGAAATTCGACAATTGCACTACCAACTTTCTGGAGATACTTGGGACAAAGGGCGGAGTTGCAGGAACCAAAGACCCATGCTGGATTCACCCAGCCTGGTAAAGTTTAGATAGCCTATATTAATATTATATAAAATGATGTTGGGCTCATATACACTGAGAATAGATACATAATGACGCATTTGAACACATTCAATATTTTTGTTAGTTTCCCCCACTATTGTCCTTTTTTGAGAACGCATCAGCCTCGAAGACATAAAAATGAACATTAGTAAATTTGAATTTCAAAGATGTCATTGAAGAGGACTATGCTCAACATGTCATGAAGATCCTTGTCATCCATGGAAATGCAACACAGAAAGGCTTCACTCCTGACAATGTGTTCGTCGTCATCGAGGGAAAAGAGGTTCTTGATGACTGTCAAAGTGTGGCAAAGGCTTCTGCTCATGGGCTTCATCTGTGTATCTAAGTGTTGTCAAGCAATACCCATCGTTTCTAATTAAAAGTGTTTGTTAAATGACTAAGCGTTTGTGTCCTTAAATTTGTTATTGGCAGCACTGATTTAGAAATGTTTTGTCTGCCAATGCCAACCAGATTATATATGTTGGTGTTGGTGTGTGTCAGTCAGCAGTGACCTCTTTCACAGTTCACAAGTAAAGCTGCTGCAGTTTAAAAGAAGATGTTTCATGTGTTGTAGAAGCCTTATGTTAAGACAATTTTATTAAATAACAGTAGCCCAGTTTAGAAAATGCAACAGTCATATTTGAACAGTTGTGTAGAGAAGTAGTAGATAAAAGATATATTGTGTAAATATTACTTAATATTTCTCAACAGAAAAAGTAAAGAAAAGCTCGTTAAATATACATGAAACACCTAATTGATTTTTACTGGGGTTTGTAATTAGATCCAAAGGTAGCCTGAGTAAAGATTACTATAAAAGGCTCAGTACATTTTATGTCGAAGGGAGAAATTTGCAAGTAAAAGTTACTTGCATATTTTGGATAAAAAACAATTCTTACTAGTAAGTAAACTTAACTTGAGAATTCCTGAGTAAAAATTGCTCAGAATGTCTGAGTGCAAATTGTTACCGAGCTTTTTTCAAGTAAATGTTACTTCTTTTTTTTTTCAGTGTGTGCTGCCTGCATGTAATGTGGCACACCCCGGCAGTCTGTGGTGGTGCTAAGCTGACCTTGTCTGGCTGTCAGGGGTATTAAGTTGTTGACAATCTTCCCGGGCCGCCTTTGTCTCTTGACTCCGCTCAGTTGTTGGTGTGGCAGAGAGTCACTGAACACACAGGCTGTTTGAGCGCTGTGCCGCTTTTTGTTCATTGAAGTGAAACAACTGAACAGTAATAGTCCTCTCCAAAGGGTCTGACTCAGATGTACCCCTCTGATTGTGACCTTTACATGATCACAATCAGTATTTGTCGCAATATAAGGGTTCTCTACAATATTCAGAGCATTATGATGGTATGATCATAATGGTAGATTAGTTCAAGAGTTGAAAGGCAGCGAGACTAATTATCAGATTGATGCAATCTTTTAGTTCAGACACAGACCCAAAGTCATCAGATGGTACTGCCTCGGCAGATGACTCTCAGATGATGGTCTTCTCCCTCATGTTGAATCTGATTCACCATACTGAACAAGCAGAGAGAAGCCATTAGCCTCAGCCTCCTGCCAATTAACAGAACAACATGGGAAGTGTGTTATGCTCTGATATCGCTCACTGCTCATGCTTTCACAGGGCGATGATGGTTCACTGTAAAATAAAATAAAAACAATTCCCACAAAGAAGATCACCAAAACTGAGTTTGCAACTAAAAGAGGCTGTTTGTCTGAAGAATGAATTCACATGCTCGCTGTTGAAACATTTGTTTCATACAAAACTAAGTTGAATTAGAAATTCAATTATGCGGCTCTGCTCCTGGCCCGGGGGAGGAGCCGGCTTTGGGGTGTGTCTGTCGCTGGTCGCTGCTGGAGTCCAAGCTGAAGAGAATCAGACACGCTAACTCTAAAGAAAGAGCCAATCTCCTCGCTGACGCCCTGGTTTGCTTATGAAGGTCATACAGGGGCATCAGTATTCAACTGAGACTGTTTCATAACCAGTTAAAAAGATCCTCGTACTTTAATTATATCATTCAGTAAACCTGCATGGCATCTGCATTTGATGTTTCTGCATATTTGTCTTTCACAGGTAGATGCTGAGTAGCATGCTTGTGTGTGTTCCCAGGTGCCGTGCCTGTGCAGCAGTGCAACCTGTCTGATGTGCAGCTGCTGCCCGAGCACCAGGAACTCCACGGTGACCAGGATCACCTACGCCTCCATCTTGCTGCTGGGGACCATCGTTGCCTGCATCATGCTGTCGCCGGGTGTGGATGAGCAGCTGAAAAGGGTACGAGTGGACTATGGAGATAAAGAATACATAGAGCGGACCTTTCTATTCACAGTAACGCTCTATTTCTGTGTCAAACAGAATGGGAAGTGATCATATGAGTGATCAAGTTGACTCATATTACACAGTGCTAATGTCAGCGAACACTATGCACAGGTTCAATATTGTTGCTTATTGTTCTCACTTAACAGTCAATGCAAATACCTCGTTATAGCTCTGAATGATATCCACCACACCAGGGGTTTTAAGGCTGATACAGATTTTCAAAATTAGAGCATGATATACTGCATAGACCAATGTTGTTGTTTTTATACAAACATACATTCATACAAATGTGAATGTATACATGCATTAACATTTTTGCCTCAAATTATCTGTCCAATCTGTACGCTCCAGGATGGGATCTAGGAAAATGTGTTTATCACCAAAGCAGCCAAGCTTTGTTAGCGGCTATTCTTCAATAAAACCTACTCATACTGAAGGGAGGAAGGGTTACAATGAAGAATAACAGAGGCTTTTATTGTGAAATGAAATGTGTATATCCTTCATTTGTGGACACACATATGGACACAGCGTTCTGATCTGATGCATCTTAATTGCATCCCCGTTTCCCTCACTGGAGGAAACCATGCGAGGAGAGAGGAAACAGGGAATATGTTTTCAGCTAGATGAGACGTCCTTTCCTTTGTATTGTCACGTGAAGCGACGTCTGTTTCTGATGACAGCTGATCACAGCTGGATCAGATGTTAGTCGGCTTTAACAGCTGGAGAGACGTTTGATAAGTTTGTGTCTGTTCACATGATCACTGTACTTAATAATAGTAACGAATAATACTAATAATAAAGACACACAGTAATCATCACTGCCAGAGTAGAAGTGTTTTCGCTCTGTAGCCTGTTACCTCTTTAACAAACTGCATTGAGTATTTATACACAGTCTGTGGTATTTATACACAGTCTGGTATTTATACTGTGTTCTGTTTATAAGTGCAGGACCGATTTCTACCAGTGGAATGCGTTTATATATTTATGAATTATTTGCGTCTGTACGTTTTGAAATTGTGATTGAGATGTCATCATTAAATAACCCAGAATATGATTATGGTTTCTCTTGAACTCTGTAATTCATTTATTAGGCTCCATGTTTCAGGTTAAACTTAAATGATAAAACTCATCAAACCCGACACTGGGGAATGATCAGTCTCACGCGACTGAATGAAATGATGACAAATGATGTAAAAAGTGTTTCAACTCTCCAGCTCTCTCTCACTTTAATTGTATTCATAATAAAAGTTATTGAGGGAAATATCAGATCATGAAAAGACAAATCTTTCTAATAAATGAAGAAAGTTGTTTGTAGTCTTATTTAAACCAGATGGTGAATCAGAAAACGAATCAAATATAAAGCTTGAGTTTAATCTCTGATCTGTCTTCACTCTGGTGTTAATCTGATCAGTCCGATCAGCTGCAGCATCCAATCACATAACTGATGAACAATGAGGGCTTGTCGGCCGTTAAAACACTTGCTGGAAGGCTGGTCTCGTGCGTCCTCGCTCATGGCTCCTCCTCCATCCCTCCTCCCTCCTCCATCCTCCATCCTCAGAGCAGAAATAAGAGCTTTGGGACGGCCGTCAATATGGCGCGCAGAACAACTTCCGGTATGGAAATGACCAATAAGAGACTTGGGATGTACCCAGAGTGTGTATCAGAGTAAAGCACAAAGACACAGAGAGAGGAGGTTTGAGACGAGGACATCTCACTCCAGAACGTCTAAAGTACCGATAGCAGAACCGCTAACTCTGGACCTCATCGACACTCTGGGTATTCAGTACTGTCTTATCGGTTCCCATTTAGAACCGGGTATCGGGGAGCAGCCCTACTTGTAACCTAAGTTAATGCTATCGTGAGGTGAAATGCTGATTGTACTAATAACCCTTTTCTGGATGAATTCACACAGAGCCACACACTGACTAACGGGGCTTTTTTGGTTAGATGTGTAAATTCGGGTTCATTACAGACTCGTTTAATTGCCCGGCACTATTCAGCATCCTAAGGAGTTCAGCTCCTGCTCATTTCAGCCCATCGTTTATAAATGTTCAAATGTGACCTCCTGTTATGTGCTGTAGATCCCAGGCTTCTGTGAAGACGGGGCTGGCTCTTCTATCCCCGGCCTGCAGGCTGACGTCAACTGTCAAATGTTCGTGGGCTACAAGGCAGTGTACCGCATCTGCTTTGGCATGAGTATGTGGTTCTTGGGGTTCGCCGTTCTTATGATTAACATCAAGAACAGCAGAGACCCTCGAGCAGCCATCCACAATGGGTAAGCACTGCAGTAACACACGATGCACTTCATTACCCACACGTTGCAGTGGTGTGTCTCCTTTCCTGCTTCTGTATTTAAAGGCTTTCAACCTCAACATTTACACTGCAGGTGTTTCATGCGTGGAAGGTGCAGAGACAGAGTAGGCCTACATCAAACACATTAACAGAAGACCTTTGTCTTCCTCTGTCCTCTGAGCATTTGTGCACTGCGACACTAGGTCAGAGGTGTTATAAGTTATACAACATGTTCTTCAGCAGATGGCCTTTGTCCTGCACACACTGTTGAAGTCCTTAGATTCGTCTACTACTTTACTTTAGTTTTTCAGATCGACAGCACGTTACTCATTTACCGATCTGGCCTCCATATCCATTTATCCACTTATCTCAATCAATTTGTACCCGCCTAGTTGTGGTCTGATGTAGCAACGTGTGCCTGCATGGGCCAGGCTGTATGGGACGTGTAGTGTTACGGTTAGACTGGTTGCTTGGGGGCTGTTAGCTCAGCGCCTTGAAATGTTTTCTTCAGGTTTATGAGTCAATATTTTTAAGGCAAGGCAAGGCAAGTTTATTTGTATAGCACATTTCAACAACAAGGTAATTCAAAGTGCTTCACATAAAACCATTAAAAGTATCAAAACATAAGGCAAAAGAAAAGGAGATTTAAAAACAATTAAAGAAACAGTGTAAGAAATAAAATTCAGTAGTAAAAAGTAAAGGAGATTTAAAACATACATTGAAACAATAATTGATGTCTCCCTGAGACATTACGCTGCACGCAATCAACCATACACTGCCGCAATTCTGCAATTACTCACACACAAACCACGTCTGGAAAAGATCTCTGCCGATCTGCGTTTTATAGTGTACGCCTTGCACGAACTCGGTCCCGGAGGAAATGGCGACATATTGTACACTTTCTAAATTTGAATCGATGTCTCCCTGAGACATTGCGCTGCACGCAATCAACCATACACTGCCGCAATTCTGCAATTACTCACACACAAACCACGTCTGGAAAAGATCTCTGCCGATCTGCGTTTTATAGTGTACGCCTTGCACGAACTCGGTCCCGGAGGAAATGGAGATATATTGTGCAGTCCTTTTAAAACCATTAAAAGCATCAAAACATAAGGCAAAAGAAAAGGAGATTTAACAGCAATTAAGAACAGTGTAAGACATAAAATACAGCAGTAAAATGCAGAAATGCAGGAAATTGATGAATATATTAATTGAATGTGGTTCAATTAAAGGCAGCAGCAAACAGAAAGGTCTTCAATCTTGATTTAAATGAGCTGAGGGTCTCAGCAGACCTGCAGCTTTCTGGGACTTTGTTCCAGATATGTGGAGCAGAAAAACTGAACGCTGCTTCTCCATGTTTAGTTCTGACTCTAGGAACAGATAGTAGACCGGTCCCAGACGACCTGAGGGGTCGGGATGGTTCTTAAGGTAGCAACAGATCAGAGATGTATTTTGGCCCTAAACCATTCAGTGCTTTGTAAACCAACAGTAGGATTTTAAAGTCAATTCTTTGTTGGACAGGAAGCCAGTGCAAAGACCTCAGAACTGGAGTGATGTGGTCCACCCTCCTGGTCTTAGTGAGGACTCGAGCTGCAGCGTTCTGAATCAGCTGCAGCTTTCTGACGGACTTTTTACAGAGACCTGTAAACACACCGTTACAGTAGTCCAGTCTGCTGAAGATAAATGCGTGGACAAGTTTTTCCAAATCCTGTTGAGACATAAGTCCTCTAATCCTTGATATATTCTTCAGGTGATAGTAGGCTGATTTTGTAATTGTCTTGATATGGCTGTTCAGGTTGAGGTCTGAATCCATAACTACACCTAGATTTCTGGCTTGGTTTGTGGGTTTTAACATCAGTGACTGAAGCTGAGCGGTGATTTTCAATTGTTCATTCTTCGTACCAAAAACAATTACTTCTGTTTTATCTTTGTTTAATTGAAGAAAATTCTGGCACATCCAGTTGTTGGTTTGTTCAATGCAGTTACCCAGCCCTTGTATGGGATTATAGTCCCCTGGTGACATAGTTATGTAGATTTGTGTGTCGTCTGCATAATTATGATAACACACTTTGTTGCTTTCCATAATCTGAGCTAGTGGAAGCATGTAGATGTTGAACAGAAGAGGCCCCAGTATTGAACCTTGGGGAACACCACATGTCATTTTAGTCAGCTCTGATGTGTAATCAGCCACAGACACAAAGTATTCTCGGCCCTTCAAGTAGGATTCAAACCAGTTAAGTGCTGTGCCAGAGAGTCCCACCCAGATGTTTAGTCTTTCTAGGAGTATGGCATGGTCGACCGTGTCGAATGCAGCACTGAGATCCAGTAACACTAAGACTGAACTTCTGCCATTGTCTATGTTTAAGTGGATGTCGTTGAAAACCTTAACAAGAGCAGTTTCAGTACTGTGGTGCTGTCGAAAGCCTGACTGGAAAACATCAAAGCAGTTATTTACGGCCAAGAAGTTGGTCAGCTGTTGGAAAACCGCTTGTTCAATTATTTTACTTAAAAATGGGAGGTTTGATATTGGCCTATAATTTTTCATCGTTGCGGAGTCTAAACTAGCTTTCTTTAGGAGCGGTTTAATAACTGCAGTTTTTAGGGCTTGTGGGAAGACACCTGAGAGAAGGGATGTGTTTACAATATGTAAGAGATCAGTGGTCATGCAGTTTGAAATATTTTTGAAAAAGTGTGTTGGTAGAATATCCAAGCAGCAGCAGGATGACTTCAGATGTTGTATAATGTCTTCTAGGCTTCTACGGTCAATTGAATGAAATTGTGTCATGATATTTGAATGGATGTTATTCAGAGATTTAAGTCAACCACCACAACAGATATCTCCCAATGCAAATGTATAGTAACTCACGTGCAGGCAAAAACAAGCCAGTCCGTATTGTCCACTTAATCAGGAAAACAAAATATTATTTTCTTTCCAGTTCAGTTCAACAAAAATAAGGGAAATATTTTCTCATTGCTTTTACCGGAGTGCCTGAGAGTCTCGTGAGTCCAGTCCAGTCCAGTCCAGTCCATCTTCCTGTCTTATGTCAGGAAGATGCTATTTCCAGCATCCGTAGCAGGCAGCTCCAAGGCCCGAAGAACTCTCAGGATTCACTTGACTGGAGGATTCAGTACGAGCACCACACACATATATCTGTAATGCGGACTTTAAAGAAGAAAAACAAAGAAAACAGATGCCAGCCTTCTGCTCCGACAGGACGATCGAATCACTTCCTCGTACCACTTTGCCAACCCGGATTTCCGCATCGTCACCATTTTAAAAGAAGGGCATTGAGGGCATTTGTTTACGAGCGGGGTATGTCCGTGACAGGGCTGTGTGATGAATTAACATGTGATAACCTCCCGTGGTAGTGATAGCTACAGTAGACTACACGATAAACAATCTTTTACGTCTGTGTTTTTAGTCAGTGTCCCACGCAACCATTGAGTGGTCATATTCAGGCCTGTGAAACAGGCTGCTGTGAGTTGTCCGTGTGGGAGCCTACTTGTAAAAATGCTGTTATTATTTTTGCTTGACTGAATGCTAAGCAACTTTTGTGTTGCCTTTACAATGTTTTTATGTTGACTAAATAATTGAAAAGGCAACAATTAGTCATTGTAAACAGATTCTGGATTTATACGTAAGAAACGGGAGAAGATTTGGCCATCGGCAGTTTTCTGGTTTAGTTTTTGGTTTAGAATAGTACTGAATAGTCACGTCCAAGTGGACTTTGGTTGAATGTAGGTGAACAGTCCGTGTGGAGAGCAGAGGAGGTGGATCGCATTGGCTGAAATGTAATTTATGAACCCGCCGGCTATCGTCTGACCATGATTTAGCTTTTTATTGGATTAAAATGAGCTTGTCAACTGGCTAATTGTGAAAGAACCCGGTCGTACACCTCCAACTCCAGTCTCATCTTACGTTTTTTATCGGACTGTAAACAATGAGCAGCGCACAGAAAAGTAATTCTGAAAACAAATGATCATCAAACTCATTTTAGTTCATGGGCCACAGACAGACAATTTGAACTCAAGTGGGCCGGACCAGTAAAACCATGACTACACCTCCAAAGGTTTCCCTTTCTTTTAGTGTAAAGAAGTACAAGTACATTCTGAAGAGTGTGTAGGTGAAGCATTAGGTCTTTTTAATTTGACTCATTTAGCGGCTGGCTAATTCGCTAATTGCTAATTCCACATTACACTGGTTACCGAAATTGAGAGAAAAGCGCTTCGGAGACGGGTTAGGGTTGGAATACGAGTAACTACTGCTCGCAAGCTGGCGCCCAGCTCTCCTCCTGGTGAAGTAGTCTCCCAGCGGTGGGCAGTGAGGATCAAGAAACAGTAAATTCATCAAATTCAGGCCATACAACTGTTTACCAAGGTACTGTAGCTAGCTGTCATCTGCTCATATTTGGTCATATTTGTTGACGCTGCGTCAAGGTCATATGGAAGTGGCCGTGGTTACATCTCAGCCACATGCCCACCTTTGGGGATTGTTGAAAATGCTGAAGTGGGTGGACTTAGGCTCAGACCTGGGGGTGAAGTTACACTTTAACCTCTGTGAAGAAATAGGACGTGGTTGTTGCCACTTTTCTCCTTTTTGACCAATAGTGCACTTTATGGAAACATTTGAATTAATGTTCAAACACGTTGGTCATCCAGTGGACACTTCATCGGTGCGGCAGTATGTTTATATCTCCTAAAGTTGCTCACTTGGTCTGTGTGGTGGAAATGATTTATTTCCTTGCAGAGAAATTAATAAATAAACAATGATACAAAGACCAGTTGTCTTTTATGTATTTAATTTAATTTAATTTATGATACTATATTGATCCCGGAAGGGGAATGTGTCTCTGCATTTGACCCATCCCTGTATATAGGGAGCAGTGGGCTGCCAATGACAGGCGCCCGGGGAGCCTATAGGGGTTCAGTATCTTGCTCAATGACACTTTGACACGTCCCAGTCAAGGATCGAACCGTTGACCCTGCGGTTACCAGACAACCCTCTTAACCTAGTGAGCCCCTAACTGCATGAGATTATTATAAAGTGTACGGGTCTGTAAAGACGTAAAGAAGAATAGAACCCATTTTTATTAACATATCCGGAGGTGAGAGGTCAGGGGACCCCTGTGAAAATGGCCATGCTAGTTCTTCCCTCACCAAGATCTGGAGTGTTATTTAGCCTCCTTCCCGACAAGCTAACATGACATAATTGGTACCTAATGGATTCATCAGGTCGTCTAGTTTCATATGATGTCCCAAGCCAGCTACAGCCTCTTAGAGACCGTTATGTCGGCCAATAAAACAGAATAATGCAAGCTAGCTAGATGGCTTTACATCGCAGCTTTGGCCTATTGCTGGAGTATTGGATATGTAGTGGTTAATAAACAGTCCAGTGCACAGTAACCACATGGTTCCTCTGCTGACCACTCTGCAGCTCCAATTGTTTGTCTCACATATAAACCTTGCATCATGTTATTCTGTTGTTGAAAGTGGCAAGTGATGACATCGTGAGGATCACGAGATAGAACTCTAAAATGTATGTTTATGTACATTCGACTGTGTCATTTGTTTTCAGATTTTGGTTCTTTAAGTTTACTGCCTTGATGGCCATTACAGTCGGTGCCTTTTACATTCCAGATGGGCCTTTTACTTACAGTAAGAACTTTATCTTTTAAGTTTTTGCCATCTCAGATCTTGACAGACACAGAGTTGTGACACTGCATGACAGAGGAGTAATTGAATGTCTGTCGTCGCAGCGTGGTTTGTCGTGGGCTCCGGTGGAGCTTTCTGTTTCATTCTGATCCAGCTGGTGCTGCTGGTGGACTTCGCCCACTCCTGGAACGAGTCCTGGGTGGACAAGATGGAGACTGGCAACTCCAGGTGCTGGTATGCAGGTCAGCGACTCAAGCTGTGGCACAAACACATGCTGCTTACAACTGTGTTTTGAGTGTGTACTTTCAAAGAACAGAATGAAACATGCAGACTCAAATTTGTTGCTTTTTTAAATTTGGGGTGTTGATGGACATGACACTTTAATGATGCAAAACACAATGGAAAACTGAAAGAAACATTTAAAGACTGGGTGCTGGGACTGAACACTTGAAATTAGAAATATAGTTTACTTATACACTTCGTGATAAGTTTCAGGCTATTTTTGTATCAGATATTTACCTTTTCTACCTTTGGTTTTCAGCTTTGCTGGCGGTCACGATCCTCAACTACATCCTGTCATTTACTGCTGTCGTGCTGTTCTTCGTCTTCTACACCAAGCCTGATGGATGCTTCATAAACAAGTTCTTCATCAGCTTCAACATGTTGTTCTGCACCGTGGTCTCTGTTGTCTCTGTGCTGCATAAAGTACAGGTAAAGTACTTCAGGCAGGCGTGAGCAGTCGTTCGATGCAACAATACAAAGATGTGCCGGGCTTTTGAGATACACAAAGTGGAAAAACAGCAGAGTATGCTTTAGGGCGGGGCTCCCTTGTGATTGACAGGTCGCTAACACGGCGTTGTCCGCTCTGGGAGTTGTCCGTGTTTTTGTCTTAAACTTTAACCCTTTTACGCACGCTACATCCACACTAATACGTTTTCATTTAAAACCGCGGTCTTAAAACAAAAACCATCTCTGTCCACACGGTTCCAGCACTGTTTTCTCAATGACTTCGGTCCATATTATGCCTGAAAACGAATATCACATGACTATTCACGTACACTGGGCATGCGGGTGCCGGTGTAAACAGGAAGTAGATTGGTTCTTTGGTTTCAGAAAATACAACAGAGTATCATGGTAGTCTTCAATAATATAAGGTCGTGCTTGATACTTAAGATCTTCCCCTATAAACTCAAACATACAAATTTCATGGAAACAAAACAAGTTTTACACACATGTCCACAAGAAAGCTCAGAAAGGGCTGTATTTCTTAAGGAAATAAAAATAAATGCCCCTGCCATGTTCTTGTTAACCTTTTAGAGAGGAGCAGTAGAATGCATCCTGACTGGAAATATTACAAGCTGGCAAGGGATGTGCACGACCCAGGACAGGAGGGCATTTCAGCTTGAATTGCCTGAGCAGAGCCCAATGGTTATCAAAAGGCAATACCCAGCCACCCCCGGTATCAGCTGCTTTAACACCAGACTACAGAGCAGCTTCTTTCCTCTGGCTGTAAGACGCCGCAGCTCATCCTCCACACCCATAAATACATGACATGGAACTTTCTGCTACGCTGGTTTTACACATTATTGTACCAGCGTCTTTTGCACTACCCTCATTCCCACCAAACCAAAGGCTCTCCTGGTATATATGGATTTGTATATAAGTAACTATGGACATTGTTTTATTCAATTTTATTCTATTCTAAGATGTATATTTGTATTTATGTTCTTTGTGTTGAACTGAACATTGGATCACAACCTATTCCCAAGCCTTGACAAAATAATCTCAACTCAATGTCCACTCACTGGCATTTTCCATACTTTCAGCCACATTTTACATTCTTCATCAGTGAATGGAGTTTGCTCAGTTATCATGGAGTATTCCACGTTATGAATGTATGAATTTCTGACTGTTTTATCTGTGTTTGTCCAAAGGAGTCTCAGACACGTTCAGGTCTTCTCCAGTCCTCCATCATCACCCTGTACACCATGTATCTGACCTGGTCCGCCATGACCAATGAGCCTGGTGAGGATGTTTGCTGGTTGCCTGAAATGTTGCTTTAAACAATCATGCAGTTATGAATTAGCAGGAATAACCATCCATTAGCCCCAAACAAGAAACCGAACATGTTTCCGTCCTTGGCACTGTTGTTATGCATTGTTGCAGTCATTTGAAATAGCATCCTTTTTATGCCATATGAGTATGAATTATTGCTTCTGTTAGTAATGCGTTTGGTTGTTCTTTTCAAAATGCATGATGTGTGTTGTGGCAGTGCAACATGCCGTAGTTAATTGATTCCTCCATAGAATGTGCAAAGGTATCCACGCTCAAAGCATTGCATTTGATTTGGAAGAGTTTAAATATCATTTTCAAGCTACTTTCATGGATCTCATGCCTTGTGCTCACAGAAGCAAGGGGGCCGGCAGGGTAACTTTTGGAGTGATATAATATTTTTCATGAAGTAAAGCCTAAATTGTATAGTAGTGTATTTCTTTCTCCAAAGTTATACTTCAAACAAGCCAAACAATATTAGTCACTGTCTCCCACTGACTACTGCAATAGTACTGAAAGTTGAGTTGAGAAGCTCAACAGTCACAGAACATGTCACTTAGTTTGGTTACTTATAGCTCTTTCTCTCGTCTATAGTCTCAATCTCTAGTTTCAGGTATTCTGCAACACAGCATGATGTTCATTTAGTAAATGATGGTCCATTTAGAGTCAAACAGACCATAAAGCAGAGTATGCTTTAGGGCGGGGCTACCTTGTGACTGACAGATCGCTACCACAGCGTTGTCCGGTCTGAGTTTTTGTGTTAGAACGTCGTCATTTTCAGTTCAAAGTTAATTGTAGTATTTTGGTTGCCTGAAAATATGTAATTCAGCATACTTAGCTCCACCCTCGCGATTCACTTCTGGTAAAAAAAGAAGATGCCGATGTCAAAAAAAAGGCTAAACTCAAGGCTTCAAAACCGTAGTCCACAAACAAATGGGTGACATCACAGTGACTACATCCACGTCTGATATACAGTCTGTGGTGCCCTTTAAATGGTTAAATCTGTTATTTTTGAGAAAAGAGTGCCCCCTAACAATTTTTAACAGCCCCTTCATCCTGTCACTTCATCCTTGCGCCTTGCTTGGGTAAAAAGGTGGTTTGTAACGCGGCTCAATACTCAGAATCAGCCTCTGTCACCATTTCTAGCTGTAGATTTAAACATTGTACTCTTCTCTCCTGCTCTCAGACCAAGAATGTAACCCCAGCCTACTGAGAATCTTCCAGCAGATTGCGGTCCCCACCCCTGCCCCACTGGAGATGGAGAACCAGACAGCCGTAGTGATCATCGGCACAGAGGAACCAGTCCTGACAACTCCATACCTGCAGTGGTGGGACGCCCAGAGCATCGTGGGACTCTCTATATTCGTCCTGTGCATCCTCTACTCAAGGTGAGACAAGAAACAATGCGACCATCCCGGTGTCAGTCTTCGGTCACAAACTCATGACTAAGTCTAGAAATGTTCTCATGACATGACGTGACGGTTCTGGTTAAGTCAGACACGTTTTCAAAGAGCAAAGAAAGCTTTGCCTCGTTTCCACTGAGATGATTTAATTAGGATGGGCTGTCTATGGGAAACTGTACAAATGTTTGTCACAAGACTCTCTTTACTGCTCAGCACATGCAAGCCCTCTTCACTGTCATAAACAAATGCATGAAATACAAAAGAAATAAAATGATGTGACAAAACACTTATTCATCATTTATTAACGTATAATTCCTTCTCCATTTCAAAACGAATGAAGTAAACTGAGTTTCAAAGTTTAGTCTCACCTCAATTTCTATTTAGTTTCTGTTCTGGAGCTTTCAGTCATATCTTATGATCTTTACATTATAATACAGTCATTTTCATCTGCCAGCTCCCTTTTCCAAGGTCATGAATGATTCTTCAAACTCAACTTTTTAGCCAACAATGTGGAAAAGTATTTCAAGCACTCACGGAGAAAAAGAGTCACGGCTGCTACGAGGAACTTTCATGTTGTGTTGATGTTGGTGGTCCCTGTGGACAAGAGTCCCTTCAGAAAACCTCTCATGTTACTGCAGCAGGGTCTGACAGTCTGCTCCTCTCAGTCCTGGTTCTCCCGTGCCTCCCTTCCCTTCAGGGGGCCCAGCAATACCCTCCAGCAGCTTAGTGTCGGTGTCGGCTTCCAGCGAGGACAGAAGGAGAGGAGAAGCTCTGCTCCTGGAGGAGGAGGAGGAGACGCTGCTCCTGGAGGAGGGGGAGGAGACGCTGCTCCTGGAGGAGGGGGAGGAGACGCTGCTCCTGGAGGAGGGGGTCTGTCCTCGGTGGACCGGTCTCTGCTGGAGGATCTGGGTCTGTCTACGGTGGACTGGTCTCTGCTGGAAGGTCTGTCCTCGGTGGACCGGTCTCTGCTGGAGGATCTGGGTCTGTCCTCGGTGGACCGGTCTCTGCTGGAGGATCTGGGTCTGTCTACGGTGGACTGGTCTCTGCTGGAAGGTCTGTCCTCGGTGGACCGGTCTCTGCTGGAGGATCTGGGTCTGTCCTCGGTGGACCGGTCTCTGCTGGAGGATCTGGGTCTGTCCTCGGTGGACCGGTCTCTGCTGGAGGATCTGGGTCTGTCCACGGTGGACTGGTCTCTGCTGGAGGATATGGGTCTGTCGACGGTGGACTGGTCTCTGCTGGAGGATCTGGGTCTGTCCTCGGTGGACCGGTCTCTGCTGGAGGATCTGGGTCTGTCCTCGGTGGACCGGTCTCTGCTGGAGGATCTGGGTCTGTCCACGGTGGACTGGTCTCTGCTGGAGGATCTGGGTCTGTCCTCGGTGGACCGGTCTCTGCTGGAGGATCTGGGTCTGTCCACGGTGGACCGGTCTCTGTTGGAGGATCTGGGTCTGTCCACGGTGGACCGGTCTCTGCTGGAGGATCTGGGTCTGTCCACGGTGGACTGGTCTCTGCTGGAGGATCTGGGTCTGTCCACGGTGGACTGGTCTCTGTTGGAGGATCTGGGTCTGTCCACGGTGGACCGGTCTCTGCTGGAGGATCTGGGTCTGTCCACGGTGGACTGGTCTCTGCTGGAGGATCTGGGTCTGTCCACGGTGGACTGGTCTCTGTTGGAGGATCTGGGTCTGTCCACGGTGGACCGGTCTCTGCTGGAGGATCTGGGTCTGTCCACGGTGGACTGGTCTCTGTTGGAGGATCTGGGTCTGTCCACGGTGGACTGGTCTCTGCTGGAGGATCTGGGTCTGTCTACGGTGGACTGGTCTCTGCTGGAAGGTCTGTCCTCGGTGGACCGGTCTCTGCTGGAGGATCTGGGTCTGTCCTCGGTGGACCGGTCTCTGCTGGAGGATCTGGGTCTGTCCACGGTGGACTGGTCTCTGCTGGAGGATCTGGGTCTGTCCACGGTGGACTGGTCTCTGTTGGAGGATCTGGGTCTGTCCACAGTGGACCGGTCTCTGCTGGAGGATCTGGGTCTGTCTACGGTGGACTGGTCTCTGCTGGAAGGTCTGTCCTCGGTGGACTGGTCTCTGCTGGAGGATCTGGGTCTGTCCTCGGTGGACCGGTCTCTGCTGGAGGATCTGGGTCTGTCTACGGTGGACTGGTCTCTGCTGGAAGGTCTGTCCTCGGTGGACCGGTCTCTGCTGGAGGATCTGGGTCTGTCCTCGGTGGACCGGTCTCTGCTGGAGGATCTGGGTCTGTCTACGGTGGACTGGTCTCTGCTGGAAGGTCTGTCCTCGGTGGACCGGTCTCTGCTGGAGGATCTGGGTCTGTCCACGGTGGACTGGTCTCTGCTGGAGGATCTGGGTCTGTCCACGGTGGACTGGTCTCTGCTGGAGGATCTGGGTCTGTCCACGGTGGACTGGTCTCTGTTGGAGGATCTGGGTCTGTCCACGGTGGACTGGTCTCTGCTGGAGGATCTGGGTCTGTCCACGGTGGACTGGTCTCTGTTGGAGGATCTGAGTCTGTCTATGGTGGACTGGTCTCTGCTGGAAGGTCTGTCCTCGGTGGACCGGTCTCTGTTGGAGGATCTGGGTCTGTCCACGGTGGACCGGTCTCTGTTGGAGGATCTGAGTCTGTCCACGGTGGACCGGTCTCTGTTGGAGGATCTGGGTCTGTCCACGGTGGACCGGTCTCTGTTGGAGGATCTGGGTCTGTCCACGGTGGACCGGTCTCTGTTGGAGGATCTGAGTCTGTCCACGGTGGACCGGTCTCTGTTGGAGGATCTGGGGCTGTCCACGGTGGACCGGTCTCTGTTGGAGGATCTGGGTCTGTCCACGGTGGACTGGTCTCTGCTGGAGGATCTGGGTCTGTCCACGGTGGACTGGTCTCTGTTGGAGGATCTGGGTCTGTCCACGGTGGACCGGTCTCTGCTGGTGGATCTGGGTCTGTCCACGGTGGACCGGTCTCTGCTGGAGGATCTGGGTCTGTCCACGGTGGACCGGTCTCTGCTGGTGGATCTGGGTCTGTCCACGGTGGACCGGTCTCTGCTGGAGGATCTGGGTCTGTCCACGGTGGACCGGTCTCTGCTGGTGGATCTGGGTCTGTCCACGGTGGACCGGTCTCTGCTGGAGGATCTGGGTCTGTCCACGGTGGACCGGTCTCTGCTGGTGGATCTGGGTCTGTCCACGGTGGACCGGTCTCTGCTGGAGTCTGAGCTGAAGGAGGTTCTGGTGAACCTGCATGATTTGGCAGGAATCCGACCCAGTGGCACCGATGACGAGCATTAAGAATAACTCTATAGAAACAGACCATCTTCTCTCTGACGCTCTTGTTTACTGAAGTAGATCTGTTAACAATAATAACCACTTAAAAGTACCTCATAGTAACTTTAAAAATCGAATATTCTATGTCAGGGGTGTCAAACTCATTTCCACTCTGAGCCACATCAGCATCACGGTCCCTCAAAGGGCCGGTTGTAACTGTAAGACTGTATAACTAACTTCTCCTAACATATTGTTAAATAACTCTCTCTGCATTTGATTATTGTTTATTCAAGTGTAAAAATATTGTACATGCAGTTATATAAATAAAAAATTATATTTAAGCACATTTCTGTTATTATAACATAAATCATTTTAATTGAGGGTTAAGAAACCCACATGACTCTATCAAAGATCAAACTATTAAAGAAAATAACAAAGACAAATATCAAACACAAGTTATGACATTAACTTTGTTCAGAGCTGTTTGTGTCACCTCTCTGCATCACTAATGTTCCTCCCTGTCGTCGTCCTGTGCATGCAGCTACATCCAAGAGCTCCTCACTGAGAGTCAGGTCTGATGAACATGGATAGATGATGTATCCGTGTTGTCTGTGCTTTCATCAACAGTTCATTAGAAACACAAGTACCTGCTCGTCTCTTAGCTAGCTGTGTTGTTAGATTGCTGCTAGTTCATGAACTCGGTCTGCGATGGTGTTTCTTCACAAACTGACATTTGTAAAAGTCTGTATCTGGTCGGAGCTCTGCTCACATACCTTCAGCATGCACTGGGCTGTAGCTGTGTCAATATATTCTGCTGTGATTGCAGTCTGCCTTTTAATTCTTGGACAGTTTGATGTTTTTCTCGGAGGCTAAATTTAGCTCCGTGTTTGGTGTCAAAATGCCGACGTGAATTGTATCCTTCATCACCGACACGCCTCATAACACAGAAGACAGACACGTTTTTCTCCTTGAAGCACAAACATGTATTTCCCATCTTTCATTACATTTTCTTCCCTCTGCATCAATTGTTCTCTTCGTGGACATTTTGGGATTATTTGTCGATCTTTTTCAATCGTTGGAAAACCACTTTACGGGCTGTTGCCTCTCCTGTCCACCTGATGTGATAGTTTTAATGTCGGTACACAGACAACATGCAATCTCATGATTTCAACTTTCTATCTCATGATTTCGACCATGGGGATACTTTTATTTTCAAGTCTAACTTTAAATTATTTTTCCAAAAAAAAAAAAAAAATA
This sequence comes from Melanostigma gelatinosum, assembly GCF_949748355.1. Taxonomy (NCBI): domain Eukaryota; kingdom Metazoa; phylum Chordata; class Actinopteri; order Perciformes; family Zoarcidae; genus Melanostigma; species Melanostigma gelatinosum. The sequence goes on from NC_136636.1 coordinate 28,441,993, forward strand.
GCTACTAGATGGACCAGAACAGCTACTAGATGGACCTGAGGTGAAATTGTTTTGTCAATCTGAACTTTGCTCGTGTGGCTAAAGAAAGAGATTTTAAGTCACCAACCACCTGTCAGTATGATAAATGATGTTGTGGTGTGCACTTCAGGCCCATTGCAAACACAAAGCACAGTTTGGACACACATTATCCATTTATCTCTTTATTCTTCCCTCAGTATTCGTTCGTCCAGCACCAGCCAGGTGAACAAGCTGACCATGGCCTCCAAAGACTCGGCCATCCTGGCTGAGGGCGGCAGTAGCCCTGACCTCTCAGAGGAGTCCACAGGACCCAGGCGGGTGGAGGACAATGAGCGTGACATGGTCCAGTACAGCTACTCCTTCTTCCACTTCATGCTCTTCCTGGCCTCACTTTACATTATGATGACCCTCACCAACTGGTACAGGTCAGTCCTCCCCTTCCCAACACAGCCTATATATCCATCCAGCTGCATAAAACAGTTTGACAGATGTTGGATCTTTTACAAAAACAATGTAGAGCAACTTTAGACACAAAGTACACACTGAAGACTGAGAGACCTTTTGTCGTGTTCGGTTCTTGACAGCCCGGATGCAGACTACACCATAACCAGCAAGTGGCCAGCAGTGTGGGTGAAGATCACCTCCAGCTGGGTGTGCTTGGCCCTGTACATGTGGACCCTGGTGGCCCCCATGATCCTCACCAACCGAGACTTCAGCTGATCAGGACTCTACCCTCAAACCAGAGACTCCGACCACATTGCCTACGTCTTAATCTCAAAAAAAGAGTTTCATTGTCTCGTCATAGAGTACTGCAGGAACCAGGAAGTTGGCCTCGCACTGGTTCCTTCAACAACAACAAACAAACGTTTATTATCATGAACATGTTTTTGTTCAGCAAGATCATTTTCACAAATGAATGTAACTTTATGATTTTTGAAGCTTGAATGCAATACGCAGAAGTATAAAGTTTACGTTAGGCCAAACAAACTACTCCGCGGTCACGTGACTAGGAACCGCCTTTTAAAGACGTTTAACGTTAACGTCTCCACAGCTTGTCGACCAGTAGAAGTATACAGTAGTATGAAACAGAAACACATTTGTATTTGTATTCAAGCTTCTTGAGGAAATGTACATTCCACCACTGAATCAGTGGTGTATAGTAACGAAGTAGAAATACTTCGTTACTGTACTTAAGTAGTTTTTTTGGGTATCTGTACTTTACTTTACTACTTATATTTCTGTTGACTTTTACTTTTACTTCACTACATTTTGCAAAGAAAACTGATACTTTTACTCCGATACATTTCCCCTGAAACCTTCGTTACTCGCTACAAAATCAAATTTATCTTTAGAAACAAAATGAATCACGAGAGCAGCGTCGGGGACTGTGGTGGAACACAGACTGCAAGCAAGCAGGTTTGTGAATCAGTGGTCCTAGCAGCAAGTTAAATCATTGGTTCATCACGTTAATGCACAATTGCAAACAAGTGCTCTCAAAGCCGCGGTGTTTTGATTCCCAGTGATGCCCAGGATGCTACATGCTATAAGCTAGCGGGCGACTACCTGAGTAGCATTCCACTCTACGATGACTGATTTCATGATGGAAGCAGAAATGGAAGCACCTGCGACTCCCGCAACAAACGACGGTGGTGACGAAGACCAACACCCGTGGATCGCTAGCGAGTTAGTGAGCTGAGGAAGTGTTGACAGTTGTGCAGCACTAGTTGGCTAACGTTAGCTGTAGCTATATACACTGATTGACAGGAGCCGCGAGAGCGCAGCATTAGGGGAATCCTTCGCAGCTGTGCGCAAGCTGTGTGTGACGCTGAACACACCTCTACCTGCCTCAGCGGCCTGTGAAAGGATATTTAGCATCGCAGGACTAGTCTTCAGCCCATGAAGAGCGAGACTGAATTCTCGCAATTTTGAAAACCAACTTCTTTTGAAGATGAACAGGACATGTTTCAGTTTCAAGTAATGACTGTGTTGCTGCTTTAGCATTGATCATGTTTTGATATTTGAGTCATGTTGTGGATGATCAGATGGAGTTATGATGGTAGCAGTCGCCCAATTGCAGATTCAGCTTGAGCAAAACCTTTGTGTTCAAATCAGGCCCATAGGAGTTTACAAGGCAGGCGTCCTTTCTCAAAACACTGACCTGATGCATCAAGTGGATATGTTTTGCTGAACACAATATTATGCATTGGTCCTCTACATCCTCTAGTCTAATGAGCAGACTTATAAACGCACTGTTACAACTCTTTCATAGTGTCATATTGCTTTTCGGAGAATTATGATGATAAGTTCATAGTAGATGCAAAAGTATACTTATGTACAATATATTATGTTGAACATTGTTGCTGCTGGATGGATCACAGCCAACCCAATTATGTTCAACACAGCTCCATGTCCTTGGTCATGGTGCCACAGCACTTAAAAGAATAAACTTCATAATTCTCATAATTCTGACCTTTTGCTTTTTTATTAACAGCATTTACTTGTACTTTTACTTTCAATGAACAGGTTATGATGTTCATTTAATGTTCAGGTTATGATGTACATTTAATATCAGAAAATTACTTTTGATACTTAAGTACTTTTGTACTTAAGTACAATAAATATCAGATACTTTAAGACTTTTACTCAAGTAGTATTCTAATAGGTGACTTTTTACTTTTACTTGAGTAGTTTTCCAGTAAGGTATCTTTACTTTTACTCAAGTATGGCTTTTGAGTACTTTATACACCACTGCCACTGATGAACTATCGGGCAGGTTTATCTGCATGTTCATTGTGTACGATACAATGCTATGTGTTTGGTCAGAGGGGAACAACAGTGCATACAGTATATAAATAAGTTAGCAGACAAGCATTTTCTACCGTTTCTTTTCAACTGGAAAATGTTCCCACTGAATCTGGGAGCTTCGCATTAGTGTGGAGTAACCTTGAGGACAATCATTCGTTCATTCTCACATTGTGTGCTTGAAAAAGTCACAGCATGATGAATGAAATGTGGGCATGAGAACGTATATACATAGAGCAGAGATATTATAGTATTTTACATTTTCCGACAACAATTGTATTTAAGAAAATTTGACACAAACACCTCAAAACTGCACAAGCAGTGGCAACACGTTATTTTGTGTGTCTGTAAATTTTGTACGGTAATTTGAATTTCCTTATTATTTCTAGGATTTTGGTATTTCAAGGAAATCCTCATTATAAATACATTGTTATTTAGAGGAGACATCAAATTATTACCCAAAAATGTTTCCCTAAATAAAATACAATATAAAATACTATAAGGATTTTGTCTTCATTTAATGTGGGAATGAACTGGACCTTGGCCTCGGCAGGCTTTACCGGCGCTTCAAGGATCGTTCTCCGTTACTGAAAGAGTCACACAGGGATTTGGAATCTGTAAATCACAAGGACTCATACTTGTCAAGAGAAGTTTCATGAGGTTTGGTCTAATTTATAATGTACACAAAAAGAAAAATAACTACTCCTATTTCTCCTATCATCATGAGAATGTGAAACCCCGTTGATGTTGTATTTCTACCTGTATTTTGCTTAAATAACGTAAAGGTACTACAGTTTTTGATACTTGGTGCTCTGGAAAGAGGTCATTTAAATGTAGGTTCCCTACTGACAAAGAGCCACTGCATCATGGACAGTAATGACTAGGCCAGATATCTTTTTTGATGTCCAAAACTCTGGCTTATCTCTTCTGATCTATAAATTGAAGCGTTTCCACAGTGAGGACATCAGCAGCCGTCCCTCAGACGGCGGCTGTGGGCTGCAGGCAGTGTGAAGAGCCTCTCCTCAGGCTCCATCTGGGCGCTGTGGACCACCCGGCACCTGAACTCAGAGCCCCAGTCGTCCTCCTTGGGGGTGTGTTTGAGAAAAGTGAACATGGAGTAGAGGCCGTTGATGTTCAGGCTCGGGGGAGTGTTGAAGACGCCGGAGGGAACCATCTCTCCATCTTTAGTCCAAGTCAGTGACACGTCCTCGGGACAGAAGTCTCTGATGCACAGGTGCAGAGTGCACTCTTCATCCAACAGAGGACACAGCGGCTCGCAGTCAATGAACATCACATCAGGAGGAGTTCCTGTTCACACATGCCATGAAACAAGGTTGTTACTGTGTGGGCAGCAGTTTGACGTGAATAGATTGTCACATTTGATGTGCATTGCCTTGTAAACGTATTCACCCCCTCTTGGAATTGTTATTCTATTTTTAAAGTGAAAAGTTGTGCGTGCATATATATTATGGAACACCTGAATAAGATCTGGTGCTACCAATTACCTTTAGAAGTTACATCATTCGTCGAAATAAAGTCCACCTGTGTGCAATCTAAGTGTCACATGATCTAACGGAGCATCGTCAAATCCATTATTACAAACCACAACAAACCTGCCAAGAGAGGCCCAAAACTCATAGACCAGACAGGAGGACATTAATGAGAGAGGCAACAAAGAGACCAAAGATGACCCTGAAGGAGCTGCAGAGATCTGTATCTGTCCATAGGAGCACTGTAAGCCGTTCCCTCCACAGAGCTGGGCTTTATGGAAGAGTGGCCAGAAAGAAAACATCGCTTCAAGAAAAAAGACAAAACATTTGGAGTCTCCCTCATGCCTTTTGGCGACCTCCAAACGTGTTCTCCTATCTTTTTCTTTCCATGTTTGGTGCAGCTACCTTGAGTGTTGATGTGGTACAGGACATCTTTGTATCCCGGAGCAGGGAAGCTGGAGTGGTAAACCCGGCAGGTGTAGACGGCCCTCTCGTCCTCTCTGGCCATGCGTAGATGAATCTCACTCCACACGCTGTAGAGATGGCTGTGGTCGGAGAAAGGTCCGAAGTGAGTGACGGTGCGGACCTGCTCCCCGTCGCTCCTGGTCCACTCCAGGTCGATGTCCCGGGGGTAGAAGTTCTCCACCCGACAGCAGAGGACCAGCAGCCACTCCACCCTGGGGATCTGAGGGATGCTGGTGATCTGGAGGAAAGATGGCTCCACTGGAGTGTGTGTGGGGGGGGGGGGGGGGGGGGCAAAGACAGTCGTGTTGAACAATAGAAGAGTTCTTCACGGGAGAAGATAACAATACCAATACACTCATAGGTTCCATCTGCAGAAAATATCACGAAGCATTTCAGGTTGGTCTTCACAGATAGAACTAGTGTAATAATGGCACTGGCAAAGTGACACTTACTGTTCCTTCAAATTCAAATATAATCTCATTAGTTGTGATAAATAATATCATGAGGTCAGTTCGCCTAAACTTTACGCAAGAAGAAAAGCTTCTTTGAATTTGTATAAACACTAGTAAGTGTTATGCTGACGTGATCTTGAGTGAGGGAACAATCTATTTTATAATTTAATCATTTTTCTTAAATGCACTACATGTATTATAATTTATAAAAATATTTTTCACGTTATCTTATTTTCTCATTGCACAGCTACTGTCTTCCTCAGTTGCTCTGCTTCCAGTGCAGCTTGTTTTAAGTAGAGCTTTTATCCAATCAGATCTCACCTCTGTGTCTCTGGTGCAGAGGTCCCAAACATCTGCTGCCTCTGTCGAGCAGACATTTTCAGCCCTCAAACACATTCAAACGTATTCAAGAAATACAACTGGGGAGGCTCGACTTCACTGGCGTCCATGAATGGAGAAGGACTTCTTACTGGAACTAAAACGCACGGATGTACTGAACAACCGTGGGATTAAACTCTTTATTAACAAAGAAAGGAGGATGCACTTTGTCTTTAAATAGTGAACAGCAGCTCTGGTAAGTTAAATGCGTTTGTTTTTACATCTGCAGTAGCTTTAATATGCTTGTTTACATATTATTATTTGTACAACTTGTTTTTATGAAGATTTTTGTTTGGTTTAATATGTGATAGGAACCATTGTTGCGTCCAGTGTTGTTCTGGGGACATATTTAGCCGCTGCCAACTTGGCAACTCTCTCGCTATATCTGGAGACTTTCCAAACCCTCATGGCGACTTGTTTTGTCAAAAGCTACTAGTGACAAATCTAGCGACTTGTTCTGGTGTTCTTGGAGACTTTTCTGGTGTTTTGACGTTAAAGCACGTACGTTCTGCACTGTCATGAACGAGCAGCGGGAGCTGCCGTGAGCACCTCCGCTGCCCCAAAGCACACAGGCGCAGCAGTCCCAGCTGCAGTCAGAGCAGAGAGGAGACGCACTCTATCTACAGGTGTTGGCTTCATTTTGACACAAAACAAATAACCGTAGCCGTGTTTCAGCTGCAGGACAGCAGTGAGGCCCAGGTATAAGATGCACGGCCCGCCACTGGTATTGACATATGTTCAAAGCTGTCTGTGGTTTATCTGTCCAGACAGGGTGCCTTTAAAGTCAATCAACACTTTTATAATAACGATGTGAACCATGTATGCTCTGACGAAGGTCCTTTAGACCAAAAGCAAAATATAAAGTGTTCTCTGCACAGATTTACGTGTGTGGATATCTATTCTACCAGTTTGAGCTTTTTTATACTTCCAGCACCTTATTAAAGATAAAGCCGGGTGAAGCGGTGGTTATCCTGCATAATAACGATGTGTCAAATGACAACGCAAAAACAATGTGCCAATGTGCAAGGGGTTTGCTTGTAGAGGCAACGAGGCAAGTGGGGTAAATAAGAGTGGTTTTAGTGGCACTCTCTAATTTAGAAATCAATATAATTGCGGATAAAATGCATGACATAAAACATCCTGTGTTCTTATTTACCATTATTCTACAATTTAAGTTCAGTGGCCGGATAGAATAGTTTTAAAATGGTGTTTTAATTGTGCTCGGCTCAAGAGGCCACTATGTGGGGACAGCCCCACACTCACAATGTGAAGAGCTCAGCGTGTGGGGAAATACATGGATTAACTATTTGCCTAGAACTGTTGGCAGATGTTTGTATTTCTTTAAAAGAAGATAGTAACTGTGGTCACTATGAACAATGTGGATTATCTTCTACAGCCCACAAGGCCTTTTGAAGAGGAACTAATATTTAACATGACATTTTTCTCCAGGAAAGAAATGGCTAACTGCTAGCTTGTCAGAAAAGATGCCTTTTTGCTTCCCAGGTGGGATGGTACCTGGTAACAGGATTTCACGATCTCAAACACCTTTCTTGGAACAGCAAGGCAGCAGGACAACAATAAAATGGACTTGCTCTTTGGAGCAAACATAGCTATTAGCTACCCAAACTGAGCAGAAAAACAGCAAGTTGAGGGGAGCAGGTATGTGCTCAGTTGGATTATCCCCTATGTTAACGATATAAACCCCGGGCACTAGGACCTTGGGGAGGCTGCTGCGCTGGCTTTCTCACTCTGCCAAGAAACGTCTCTCGTCAACGACAGCCAGGATAATAGACAAGGAGTTCAGCTCAAAGTAAATGATGCACGGAGTGCAATTGTAAGTACATGTAGATCAAAATCTGATTCCCTTCTGCTCATAATAAAACAAGTAAACAACTCAAAAGTTGACACTATCAGGTCCATTCTCCATCCATTGTGTTCGGTCCCTTAAGAATTAGGATTTGGGAGTGACGCGGATGTGAAAGCTAGTTTATCCGTCTTTCCTTTACAAGCAGGACAATTATTTCTCTCTCTTTATTTGAGAAAAGTTCATATTTGTGTTGTCAAATTTCACTATGACCCTGGAATTCTGTCTCTTGTGTGATCATATACTGAATGCAAGCAAAACTACAGAGCAAAATCAGACTCTTTCTGATTGAATCTATGAACTGTCTGAAACAATGGATATCCGCGGCCCCAAATGGGGCCCAAAAAAAAATTGTACATACATACCACTCCCCTTGGGGCTAAGCCCCCCCTTTCTTTGAATCCTAGAAACGCCCCTGAGCTTTTGTATATATAATATAACTATATGTACAACTTTATGACTATAAGCTTAGATATCAAATAAATCATTTTGTGGCTCCAGACAAATTTTATTTGGTGGACAACAGGCCAAAATGGCTCTTTGGATAGAAAAGGTTGCCGACCCCTGATCTAAGGGAAGATTTGACCTGATGGTGGCACTAGACAAAGGGTCAGGGGGTCAAATATAACACGCTACACCACATTACAGTTCAACGTCAAGTGATCTCTCCTGATCGTTTCGGTAAACATAATAGAGTGATGTGAATACAGTATGCTCTTGGCACTAGAGTTTCCCACCTTTTACCCGGACTGTGGTCTTTCTGCAAAAGCTCTTGCCCCTGCACAGCACCACACAGTGGTATTCGGTCCGGTCTTCAACGACAGTCAGACACACAGTCAGGACAGATGTGTGGCGCGTGCCGTCCGACTGGAGACAAGCCTGTTCGCTCAGATCCTCACCGACCAACAGAGAAACAGATTCGGACTGGACTGCTGAGTCGTCACCGCTTCTTAATTTAAACCACTTCACCTTGACCTCCCGCGGTCTGGCTCCTCGGATGGTGCATTTGAGGTCGGTCGGCATCCGAGCGTATACGATGCTGGGCAGGCTGATTTCAGAAACACTTGGTGGAGCTGTGGAGAGAGATAGAAATGCAGCGACAATCAAATGTTTTTTCTTGATTCAGATTTTTTCTTCATAATTATGATGGTGGTTCGAACTTGAATTATACATATATTATGACAAATGCAAGGCCTTCACAGTCAACAGATCTTAACCCAGCTTTGTTCAGTTTGGAGTTCAGTAAATGAAGAACAAATGAGGGAGTATCTTTGAAGAATGTCTTCAGAATGTCGAAGGAGCCCTGACGCTGTTCTTGAGGCTTTAAACAGCACCTTACTAATACACTTGTTTGGTCCTTATATTTGACAGACCAATGTATGACTGCTCCATGTTAACTGTCGTGTTAAGCTCCAACATGGCATCACATTTTACAATCTCATACATTTTAAACATGAACCCACTCTGCAAACTAACCATTAAGATGAACGTAAAAGTACAACATTCCGCAGAAATATAGTGAAGTAAGACATAAACTCTCACAAAAGGGAAATAGTGGATTGAAGTACCACTTGATGACCACAGGTAGCACTAAGGGGCAGTATTTGTATTTTAGTCCCTGTTTTGTTTTGTTTAGATTATCTTCACACCTGACAGAAAACGCAATGTTTCACTCTGGTTGTGTCACCTCTGAATGACTCGGCTCAGAAGACTAAAACAAGACTTAAAGTAAATGTACTGAGCAACATTACACCTCTGCTACTGCTTCTGGAACAACTAGTACTATCAATAACTGGAGGGGCTCCGTGGAGATCGCCATGTCCTACCTCATAATGTCAACGACAGTGAAAAATAATGTTTCATGATTAGGATGTGCTCCAAAAACTGGGTTCTTTCTTGGCCCGTGCCAAACACAGGATTTTCACCCAGGAGACCAATGTTTGTGCCTCATGTGTAACCAAGTCAATGTTGACTTATGTTACTTTACTTTTGTTGCGTAACTTACATAGCATTCTTAGCCTAACCCAGTGGTTCTCAAACTTTTTCTGTCGCGCCCCACTTTGGAGGAAGAAAAATGTTCATGCCCCACCGCCACAACAAAATTGTAACAAAATGGTTTGTGTTGAATTTTTATTGAAACAACATTTTGTGACTCCTCTGTCTGTGCTTTTTCAAATAATAGAATAAAGAAAATTGCAATCACTTTTAAGTCAACCAGATTGCTCCATCAGACAAAAACAAATAAAATGTGCAATCACTTTGTTAGAACAATGCAAATAAAGTTATATCTGCAAAAAAGAACTACAATTTGGCAAAAAATAGCTTATTGCAATTGGCTGCAATTAACCTGTTTTGCACTAAACATCTTTTCAAGATAACAATAAAGTGCAACCTGTGAAAAACTAAACAAAACAAGTTTCATATCCGCAGCTAGTTTTCAGACATAAAACACAGACTGGTCTCTCCTCATCTCCTACCGCGTTCACTATGAAACCCAGAGCAAGAGAGGCCTCATCACATGTTCTTCTTGCTGCTTGTTGTTCGTCTCGGATGTATCGCTTGCGGTTGCTTTTCTGTTCCCGCCAAATGTCTCTTCATTTGGAACACTAAGCCACACATGTGAGTCGCCAAGGATCATGGCCGTTGCGCATGTGCAAGCGTAACCTGTTAATGGCGTAACGTAAACATTTACACGAAAGTTCAGGCATTTCGTCATGTATTTATTAATTACTTTTAAAAAATTATTTTTTTATTTTTGAAATACAAAAGTTCTGCATTTCCCCCTGCGCCCCACCTGTAATACCACCGCGCCCCACAGTTTGAGAACCACTGGCCTAACCTAACCAAGTACACTAGAATCTAAGACAACCAATTTTGGAAAAGAAACAAGCGGAAATTGACACTGACACGTCCAAAACTGACACTATGGGGGGTGCGTAAAGTGTTACGTTTTCTGTGATAAGTTGAGAGTGAGAATGTAACAGGAGGTCATAACTGTGAAAAATATTGAATTTGATGAAATTGCCGCATTCTAATGAAGTCAAGTTAAGATATTTCTGCAGACAACCTGGCGTACTGAACAAGTATACAGTGAATATGTGATTTATCAAACTGCATCGCATTCACATCCGCTCACCTCAAACTCTGTTACTAAGTAATTGTAACTGTAATTATTTAAAAAATAGTTTCAATAAAACAAAATGCACTTTGTTCATATTGAGCCTTGTACCTTGACAGAAATAGGTGTAGAGAAGCAGAGCGCCTCCAACGACAGAGGCAACCAGCAGCAGACTGACGACACTGGTGACAGCTATCAGTGTGACAGCACTGTAAAGGGGCTGTGACGGAGCTGTAGGGGGGGAAAGGATTCGAGAGATCCAGATTACATAGACGAAATACATAATTCATGATGGATAAGGACTTTAATTCAGAGTTTCGAGAATGACAGACGGAATGGAATCCCACCCTGAACAGTCAGTGTAACAGATCTGTTGTACGGCCGGCTGAACGTCTGGTGCTCCACCTGGCAGATGATGCGCATCTCTCCATCCTTCACCGCCGAGGAGTGCAGTGTGATGCCGCTGCGGATACTGAAGGTGCCATCTGGGTTGCGAGTGGACATTTCGGTGCAGACGCGGGAGAGGAGGTTGGCGCTCGCGTGGACAGTGTGGGAGCCATTTTGGATGTGCCACGTCACGGACAGTTTCTCTGGGTAGAAACCTGTGATGTCACACTGTATCATCTTCTCCTCCCCCTCCGTCACCGCCGCCGTTTCCGGGAGCAACACTGAAGGCCGAGCTGAGGGAGAGATCAAAAAACAAGACGTTTAAGGCTGTATGTTTTTTGGTGGCGTGTCACACCTCGATAGCCCTTGATTCCTATGGGACCCTTCGGGATCTCTTATGTCTTTGCCTCAGGTTTGTTAAAAATGTGTACCTTTTGTGGCACAGGGAGTTTAATGCTAACTTCCTGGAGGAATTAGCGAGGAAATAACTGATCCATCAATGTAAGACAATTTTTCTTCCCAAGTTTGAAAGCATAGTTATCCAGCATTGTGATATATTTTGTTAAAAGACGCATGTAACACGATATGCATTTCACTCTATTTGTTACACAGCTATCATGCTACCAATGCTAGCTAAATATGCCATTGAACTTTCCACTTAGAAAACAATGTAGCAAAATTTGTGAAAAACAGACAAAATGAAACTGACATATACCACAGCCCAATTAATAACAGCACAGCAGATTAGCGATTAGCTTCCATGGTGGACATAACTGTAATGAAGCAAATCAGCTAAAGAGACAGACGTTTGGTGGAGACCGAAACAGAGCTAAAAGAGGAGCAGAAACACAACTCCATGTATAACTAAGCAACGGTTTGCTAGTATGTTTGCCTTGACAACTTTATACAGTGATAATTGTCAGTATTGTGTTTCAAGCTTGTCCTGCACAGAAAATATTAAGCCACAGCCAGCAGCAGGTTCATTTAGCTTAGCATAAAGACTGGCAATGGGGAAACTTTGAAAGGGCCAGGCTATCTATTTCCAACTGTTGCCAGTCTATGTGCTGTGCTAAGCTAAGCTAAACAGCTGATAACTTCATGTTAACCCTAAAGACGTGAGAGTGACATCGATCTTCTCTCTAAACCCCTAGCAAGAAAGCAAATAAGCAGATTTCCTTATATGAACAACACCTTTCATTTGTCGTTATCATTATAATCATATGTAAGCAGAGAGCGGCCCCCAAAAAAATGAATCTGATATGCAACTACAATGACTGCCTTTGACATTAGGAGGAAAATTGTGTTTAAATTAGAGTATGACTTGTATAACCTTTCTCAGTGATAAATAGGATTGATATATAATTTACTGAAACACAATTAGTATTTTCCGGGCTGGTTAGGAAAAATTCTAACCTAACCGGCCGACAGTGTTTCCAAATCAGTAGCACACGTGGAGTATGTGACACAGATGAGAAGTGATAGAAACAGAATACCCAGCACTTCCAGCAAAGTAGTCTCTGTGTAGACCACAGGTGTGATGATTCTGCAGGTGTACAGCCCTCCATCTCCCACGGTAACATTACGAAGCTGCAGTGATGCATCGCCCTCTAGCAACTGCATTCTGTCCACCACAGAGCCATCTCTGTTCACATGCGCCCTGCCGTCCTCGAAAGTGTACACGACACTCTTCTCCGCACGCTTATCCACCACGTTCCATTCGATGGTGAGAGTGCTCCACTCCTCCAGCTTGGACAGTTTGTCGAAAAGGCAGCTGAGAGTCACCTTTGCACTCACCAAGACACTGATCCTCCTTGTAGCGTCGGCTGAGGAACCTGAAAAACACAGAAGAGATTATTAAAGTAGGATGGGAGCCAGAGCCTTCAGTTATCAAGCTCCTCTTCTGTGGAACCAGCTTCTAGTTTCAGTTCAGGGGTCAGACACACTCACCACATTTAAGAGTAGGCTTAAGACTTTCCTCTTTGTTAACTCTTATAGTTAGGGCCGGTTCAGGTTTATAGTTAGGGCCGGCTCAGGTTTATAGTTAGGGCCAGTTCAGGTTTATAGTTAGGGCCGGCTCAGGTTTATAGTTAGAGCTGGTTCAGGTTTATAGTTAGGGCCAGTTCAGGTTTATAGTTAGGGCCGGCTCAGGTTTATAGTTCGGGCCGGCTCAGGTTTATAGTTAGGGCCGGTTCAGGTTTATAGTTAGGGCCGGTTCAGGTTTATAGTTAGGGCCGGCTCAGGTTTATAGTTAGGGCCGGTTCAGGTTTATAGTTAGGGCCGGTTCAGGTTTATAGTTAGGGCCGGTTCAGGTTTATAGTTAGGGCCGGCTCAGGTTTATAGTGAGGGCTTGTTCAGGTTCATAGTGAGGGCTGACTCAGGTTTATAGTTAGGGCCGGTTCAGGTTTATAGTTAGGGCTGACTCAGGTTTATAGTGAGGGCCGGCTCAGGTTTATAGTTAGGGCCGACTCAGGTTTATAGTTAGGGCTGGTTCAGGTTCATAGTGAGGGCTGACTCAGGTTTATAGTTAGGGCTGGCTCAGCTTTGCCTTGGACCAGCCCTTAGATATGGTGCTATAGGCCTAGACTGCCGGAGGACTTCCTGTGATACACTAAGCTCCTCTCTCCTCTTCTATCTCTATCTGTATGAATTCATGTCCCATCAATGCACATTACTAACGTTGCTTCTTCCCCGTATAGTATTTGTGCTTTCTCTCCTCACAGGTTTTCATGGATCGTGGTTATATCTGGACCCTGGTCCTGCCTCCTGCTGTGGTCCTGCTGACACCCACTGCTACTATCAATATTATAATTAGTCACATTACTATTACCAATGCCATTACTGCTTTTATTATTATTGTTACTCTACTGCAGGGATTCCCAAAGTGGGGTGCGCGCACCCCTGGGGGTGCGCGAGCTGCCTCTAGGAGGTGCGCGAGAGGAAAAATGTAATGGCGGTGCAGTCCTGTCTCCTAAAAATTACGTTCCCCCAAAACTAAAATGCATTCTCAATTACGTTTTACCACGAACGTATTTTCTCCCTGATTACGTTTGTGTTTGACGTACAAATACGCTTCTCATCAACATATCTTTGCCATACTTTAGTCTTTATTATTTTTCTGTGATCTGCCTCGCCTCTGCCCCGCCACCCACAAGTTATTGACCCGCGGCCTGTTCCGAGGGCTGACAGACCTGACGATCGGGTGCCTCGCTGCGGGGACGGCTGGAGACCTCGCGTCCCAGCGCCAACGAGTGAGCGCCCGCCACTCAGAACCATAAAACCAAGTCCCAGATTTCACCCGGGGGACATTCTGGAGGTATTGTGACCGGGTGATGTGCCTCGTTGCTGGGGAGGTATGAGCCGAGAGTGGCGGGGGTGTTATGGAGGTATATATTACAACTCTGTGTTGTTCCCGTGCGTGGATGAGCGCATTTCTGCCGGAGACAGGCGGCGTGTTGTGGTAGTATTCTGACCGCGTAATAGGGAGAAGGAGAGGCGGTGGTGGAGAGGGAAAAATGTTAAAGAGATGGTGGAATGTATGATTGGAGAGAGAGAAGCGAAAAAGTTGGACGTGATCCCGGTGTCCAACAACACTGTCGCGCGCATCGATGCTTTGTCCGAAGACATCCTGGCTACATTGGTCGGTCGCGTGAAGAAGAGTGAGTTTTACTCTCTGCAAGTAGACGAGCCTACAGATGTGGCCAATCTGGCCAATTGTCCGTTACCTTCGTAACGTTACGTCCGTTACCTTTTCGAAGGCACGAAAACAAACGCCACGCGCGAGCAAACTGTTCTCTCATTCGTCCGATTTTTATGCGGCTCTGTTGCTTTTTTTTTTTAAGGTGTGTGTGTGTGGGGGGGGGGGGGGGGGGGGGTTGGGGGTGCGTGAAGCCGGTCGGGATGTAGAAGGGGGTGCGTGGCCTAAAAAGTTTGGGAGCCGCTGCTCTACTGTATCCACTGTTGCTGTTATTATTAGTAGTCTTACTTTTTCCATCATTATTGTTATCCTGTTTCTTTATTGTTGGAATGCTGTTAAGCATCCTTCATTTTTTAAGCTACAGAAACCGTTCAACTATTAAAATGTTCAGCTCTTTCACCAGAGGTGTGCTATGACTTTTTATATTTCTAACCTTTAAACTTTTTGAATTATTAAGCTTTTTATTTTTTCAATAGGATCTCTATGGAGAATATTTTCAAATGGCTTCAGGCACACAGGTGTTCGCGATTGAGCCAATTAGTGATGTTGATAAACACACAGACTCACAGACACACGCGCACATACACTCCTCTCTCTCTCTCTCTGTGTCTCTCATACAGTCATTCAGGTCTTAGGGATCTTTAGAGGTGTCTCTCTCTCTCTCACTCACTCACTCACTCATTCTTTCTTTCTTCTCTCTCTCTCTCTCTCACTCACTCACTCATTCTTTCATCTCTCTCTCCCTCTCACTCATTCTTTCTTCTCTCTCTCTCTCACTCATTCTTTCCCCTCTCTCTCTCTCACTCACTCATTCTTTCCTCTCTCTCTCTCTCACTCACTCATTCTTTCCTCTCTCTCTCACTCATTCTTTCTTCTCTCTCTCACTCATTCTTTCTTCTCTCTCTCTCTCTCACTCACTTTCCCCTCTCTCCCTCTCACTCATTCTTTCTTCTCTCTCTCACACTCATTCTTTCCTCTCTCTCTCTCTCTCACTCATTCTTTCTTCTCTCTCTCTCACTCATTCTTTCCCCTCTCTCGCTCTCTCTCTCACACTCATTCTTTCCTCTCTCTCTCTCTCTCACTCATTCTTTATTCTCTCTCTCACGAATTCTTTCTTCTCTCTCTCTCTCTCTCTCTCTCTCTCTCATGAATTCTTTCTTCTCTCTCTCACAAATTCTTTCTTCTCTCTCTCGCTCTCTCTCACTAATTCTTTCTTCTCTCTCTCTCTCTCTCTCTCTCTCTCTCTCTCTCTCTCTCACTAATTCTTTCTTCTCTCTCTCTCTCTCTCTCTCTCTCTCTCTCTCTCTCTCTCTCTCTCTCTCTCTCTCTCTCTCTCTCACTCTCACTCACTCACTCATTCTTTCTTCTCTCTCTCTCTCTCTCTCTCTCACTAATTCTTTCTTCTCTCTCTCTCTCACTAATTCTTTCTTCTCTCTCTCTCTCACTCATTCTTTCTTCTCACTCTCTCTCTCACTAATTCTTTCTTCTCTCTCTCTCGCTCACTAATTCTTTCTTCTCTCTCTCTCTCTCACTCACTCATTCTTCTCTCTCTCTCTCGCTCTCTCTCTCGCTCTCACTCACTCACTCATTCTTTCTTCTCGCTCTCTCTCACTCATTCTTTCTTCTCGCTCTCTCTCTCTTTCTTCTCTCTCTCTCTCCCTCTCATTCTTTCTTCTCTCTCTCTCTTTCTCTCTCACTCACTCACTCACTCACTCTTTGTTCTCGCTCTCTCTCACTCATTCTTTCTTCTCTCTCTCTCTCATTCTTCTCTCTCTCTCTCTTTCTTTCTTCTCTCTCTCTCTTTCTTTCTTCTCGCTCTCTCTCTCACTCATTCTTTCTTCTCTCTCTCTCTCTCTCTCTCTCTCTGTGTCTCTCTCTCTCATACAGTCTTTCAGGGCTTAGGGATCTTTAGAGGTCTTTCCACCCTCCTCCACCCCCCCCCCCCCACACACACACACACACACACACACACGCCATTTTTAAATAAAAGCCCCACAGAATGAATCCTAACTGAAATGCTTGTGATGAGCCTGTCATTTAATAACCGGTTTGTGTTTATCGAACATCATGATTCTGTCTCCTCTCTCCTTCTCCCCCACCCCCCACACCCCATTTCAAAATAAAAGCCCCAGAGAGTGAATTCTAACTGAACTGCTTGTGATGAAGCCTGTCATTTAATAACCTCTGTTTATGTGTGTCAAACATTATGATTATGTCTCCTCTCCCCTCCCTCCCCCCCCCACCCAGCCCCACCCTTTCCAAATAAAAGCCCCATGGATTAACTGTATGAAAACATTAAGCTCAAAATTAGGCTTTTTTGTTGAAATAATGAATGCTCTTACAAATACTGCGACAACTACTACTGCTGCTAATATTTCGAGTATTACTACTACTACTGCTGCTACTACTTCTACTACAACTTTTGCTGTTGCTACTATTACTAGTGCTATTACTGCTACCATCAATATTATTACTACCACTACTGCTATTACTACCACTACTACTATTACTTATACTACAACTGCTACTACTGCTATTCATGCTACTACCAGTACTAATACAGCTATTAGAACGACTGCTACTAGTACTACTACCACTGCTACTTCAAATACTGCCATTACTTTTACTACTACTACTACTACTACTACTCCTGTTATATTAAATACTACGACCACTACTACAGCTATTACGACTACTACTGATACTGGGCTGCTACTTCTTCTAAATATATAATACTTCTTCTAAATACTAATACTTCTACTCCTAATGATACTTCTACTACAACTACGACTTCTACTACTACGCTTACAAATATCACTACTGCTACTCCTACTACTTATTCTAATGCTACTAATACTTCTACTCCTAATAATACTTCTACTTCAACTACAACTTCTACTCCTATTACTACAAATGTCACTACTTCTGAAATTTGTTTAAGCTACAGAAATTGTTCAAATATCAAAATGTTCAGCTCTTTCAGGAGAGGGGTGCTTTGACTTTTCATTTTTGTAATCTTTAAACTTTTTGAATTAAGCTTTTTGCAATTTTCTTTTGAATGGGATCTCTATGGAGAAAATCTTCAAATCCTGTTATACTTCTTCAACTTTCAAAGCCTTCTTCTTCCTCATACTTTCAGCTACAGACACCATAGTTAGACATTTCAACTAGAAGGTTTTTCAGCAGTGCAGTTTAAATGCTTTCGGGCTTCAACATTTTTCAGACAGATAGTCTCCCATTTCTTAATTTTCAGCAATTTTTTCACAATTAATTTCAGCTTTCAGCATTCCAACGCATTTTCAGCAGGAAATGCTTTTTCTAGTTCTGCTTACTACTCTCATTATATGAATAATTTCTGTCATATGCATTGAATGTGTTGTAACTCTGTTATATTGTTCATTCTGTACACATGCCATCTATTGCACTTCTGTCCATCCCGATGGAGAGATCCCTCCTCTGTCGCTCTCTCTATGGTTTCTTCCTTTTGTTTCTCCCCGTTAAAGGTTTTTCCTGTACCAATGTGAGGGTCCCGGGACAGAGTATGTTATATGTGTACAGATTGTAAAGCCCTCTGAGGCAAATTTGTGATTTTGGGCTATAATAAATAAATTGAATTGAATTGAAATACCTGAGTGCCTGAGGGTGGAGACGAGTTTGCAAAAAACAATACAATAAACTGTGCAAAAGAGAAACACTGAGCTTTCCTTTTCAACTTCACACTGGAACAACAAAAAACAATGTGTGACACTTACCTCTCCAGTACAAAATAGCTATGACTTTCATCATCATTTTCATGTTCCGTAGGTGCTCCATTTGGACTGAGATGTCACGCCGTCAGTACATAACGAAGAGACTACGAAAGCAAACTTTGACGCATTCAAAGACTTCACAGAGATTCCCTGGACTGAGCGTCACGTGGTGCTTGTGTCACGTAGCGTGGGGCGGGCCAGATAAACATTCACCTGGATGCTCAGTTATTTTTGTTCTAACGCACCTCCTCCTGGACTCTGACCTGTGGCTGACACCTCGTCCATGCACCCTGCAGAAATGCATGTGGTTAGTGGGACTCATTTCCTCCCAGTAGCATATGTGAAATAATGAGCACTCTTGAGCCAATATGACGAAATATCACCAAGATAAATCAGCTACATTTATTGCATGTGTAGAATATTGTGAATGTTGCTCATCTCCTGCAGATTTTGTATGTAGTTTGCTGAGTCACATGGACAGCCTTCCATTTCCATTTATATCACAATGAGTACATTTAAGTCTTAAATCTTTTAAGATGTATGCTTTTATTGAATACAAGTATTATCAAATATTTAAAACTATTGTTAATAATTATTCCCAACTTAAAACTATTTGCATTTCAAGGATGTTTGTAGGTCAAATATGAACTGGTTGAAATCAGCTTTTTCTATTAATATTTCCCCAATAGTGGAAGTGCAGCGTGACCCAAATTAAAGCAACACAGAAACTAAACTTTTACGTGTCTGAAATCTCAACCAATTAACTACCAATGCTGAAACCGTAGCTATATTCAGGTCAGTGAGATCACTACGTGATGCTGGACTTTATTGTTGTCTAAAAGAAACAGATGAATTGTAGAGATTACAGGATACAAAAGGATAGTTTATTTTAATTTGACAAGTCAATGCAATGGCTCAGTTGAAAGCAGTATTTGTAGAACCTCGGCAAGACAGCTGGGTTGCTGCCGGGCAAGACAGATGAATTGTAGAGATTACAGGATACAAAAGGATAGTCTATTTTAATTTGACAAGTAAATGCAATGGCTCAGTTGAAAGCAGCCTTTGTAGAACCTCCAGTGTTGCGATGCCTGAAACACCAAAGAAAATGGATTTAAGGAAAATCTGTATTTTAAAACCTGAAATCAGATTGCAGAGTAAATGTACATACCCTGACCATAGCCATTTTGGATTTGATTGAAGACTAGGTTGCTGTTGCTGCTGGGCAAGATGTCTAGGTTGCTGCTGGGCAAGATAACTGGGTTGCTGCTGGTGTTGGGCTAGATAGCTGGGTTGCTGCTGCTGCTGCTGGGCTAAATAGCTGGGTTGCTGCTGCTGTTGCTGCTGGGCGAGGTAGCTAGGTTGCTGCTGCTGTTGTTGGGCTAGATAGCTAGGTTGTTGCTGCTGCTGCTGTTGTTGGGCTAGATAGCTAGGTTGTTGCTGCTGCTGCTGTTGCTGGGCAAGATAGCTAGGTTGTTGCTGCTGCTGCTGCTGTTGCTGGGCAAGATAGCTAGGTTGTTGCTGCTGCTGCTGCTGGGCTAGATAGCTAGGTTGCTGCTGCTGCTGCTGCTGCTGCTGGGCTAGATAGCTAGGTTGCTGCTGCTGCTGGGCTAGATAGCTAGGTTGCTGCTGCTGCTGCTGCTGCTGCTGCTGGGCTAGATAGCTAGGTTGCTGCTGCTGGGCTAGATAGCTAGGTTGCTGCTGCTGCTGCTGCTGCTGGGCTAGATAGCTAGGTTGCTGCTGCTGCTGCGCTAGATAGCTAGGTTGCTGCTGCTGCTGCTGCTGTTGGGCTAGATAGCTAGGTTGTTGCTGCTGCTGGGCTAGATAGCTAGGTTGTTGCTGCTGCTGCTGCTGGGCTAGATAGCTAGGTTGCTGCTGCTGCTGCTGCTGTTGTTGGGCTAGATAGCTAGGTTGTTGCTGCTGCTGCTGCTGCTGCTGCTGTTGGGCTAGATAGCTAGGTTGTTGCTGCTGCTGCTGTTGGGCTAGATAGCTAGGTTGTTGCTGCTGCTGCTGCTGCTGCTGCTGGGCTAGATAGCTAGGTTGCTGGGGCATGTGGGGATGCTGCGGTGACTGCTGGTGCTGCGGGGGAAGATAGCTATGCTTCTGGGGCCGTTGGGGAACCTGGGTCACCTTCCGCTTGGGGGGATACCCAGACTCTGCTACCTGTGGCTGTTGAGGATAATTTGATGAATACTAGATTTCTGGCACAGACTGATGCATGGTTACTGAGATTTAGCTTCAGGCTGGTAATTAGTTGTGTTTTGTAGCTACTTGCCAAATATGCATTTGAGGTTGGACCACTGACAGCATGACGCCAAGTCCTCCATGAAGATCCGTCTCCAGTTTTAAAGCCACTTGAATGTGGTCGATAGCCTGCAACTGGTACTTTATTATCGCCATGCTTCTCAGCAGATCTAATACTGAAACCTGTAGAGCAGACATGTTAGTCCATGCATACAAACATTTAAGCTTCACAACTTGACTAAACTTACCATGTGCTTGATGTCTTCCAACAGCTAGCAAGGACAACAGAAACCATCTAGACAAGACATCCCAGAGTTACTATGATTTACTAATGAGCAGTGGTGTATAGTAACGAAGTAGAAATACTTCGTTACTGTACTTCAGTAGTTCTTTTGGGTATCTGTACTTTACAACTTATATTTCTGTTTACTTTTACTTTTACTTCACTACATTTTGCAAAGAAAACTGATACTTTTACTCCGATACATTTCCCCTGAAACCTTCGTTACTCGCTACAAAATCAAATCTATCTTTCGAAAAAAATTAATCATGAGACCAGCGTCGGGGACTGTGGTGGAACACAGACTGCAAGCAAGCAGGTTTGGTGAATCAGTGGTCCTAGCTTGCGAGTTAAATCATTGGTTAATCACGTTAATGCACAATTGCAAACAAGTGTGCTCTCAAAGCCGCGGTGTTTTGATTCCCAGTGATGCCAGGATGCTACATGCTATAGCTAGCGAGCGACTACCTGAGTAGAATTCCACTCTACAATGATGGAAGCACCTGCTACTCCCGCAACAAACGACGGTGGTGACGAAGACCAACACCCGTGGATCGCTAGCGAGTTAGTGAGCTGAGGAAGTGTTGACAGTTGTGCAGCACTAGTTGACTAACGTTAGCTAACTTAACGTTAGCTAGCCACCACACCATATGATTGATGGGAGCCGAGAGAGCGCAGCGTTAGCGTTAGCATTAGCATTAGGGAAATCCTTTGCAGCTGTGTGCAAGCTGTCTGTGACGCTGAACACACCTCTACCTGCCTTAGCGGCCTGTGAAAGGATATTTAGCATCGCAGGACTAGTCTTCAGCCCAAGAAGAGCGAGACTGAATTCTCACCATTTTGAAAACTAACTTCTTTTGAAGATGAACAGGACATGTTTCAGTTTCAAGTAATGACTGTGTTGCTGCTTTAGTATTGATCATGTTTTGATATTTGAGTCATGTTGTGGATGATCAGATGGAGTTATGATGGGAGCAGTCGCCCAATTGCAGATTCAGCTTGAGCAAAACCTTTATTGTGTTCAAATCAGGCCCATCAGAGTTTACAAGGCAGGCGTCCTTTCTCTAAACACTGACCTGATGCATCAAGTGGATATGTTTTGCTGAACATAATATTATGCATTTGTCCTCTACATCCTCTAGTCGGAATGAGCATACTTATAAACGCACTGTTACAACTCCTTCATAGTGTCATATTGCTTTTCGGAGAATTATGATGATAAGTTCATAGTAGATGCAAAAGTATACTTATGTACAATATATTATGTTGAACATTGTTGCTCCTGGATGGATCACTGCCAACCCAATTATGTTCAACACAGCTCCATGTCCTTGGTCATGATGCCACAGCACTTAAAAGAATAAACTTCATCATTCTCAAAATTCTGACCTTTTGCTTTTTTATTAACAGCATTTACTTGTACTTTTACTTTCAATGAACAGGTTATGATGTTCATTTAATGTTCAGGTTATGATGTACATTTAATATCAGAAAATTACTTTTGATACTTAAGTACTTTTGTACTTAAGTACAATAAATATCAGATACTTTAAGACTTTTACTCAAGTAGTATTCTAATAGGTGACTTTTTACTTTTACTTGAGTAGTTTTCCAGTAAGGTATCTTTACTTTTACTCAAGTATGGTTTTTGAGTACTTTATACACCACTGCTAATGAGTGGAAACACTTTAACATAATGTTTAAAACTTACCTCAAGAGAAACCCCATGGCTTCAGCCACGGTTGTAGGCCAGTGAAGCGATAAACTCAATCACTTCTGTCAGCTCCTACGAAATCACACAACTGCACCAGATTGAAAACAGGAAGTTACTGAAGCCACACTGGAGCTATTTTTAAGCTCACCCATTTTACCTTGATGATTAACTGGACACAGGTGTGAGCAGTTGAAGTCAGGTATGGCTAATTATCTGACATGAGGGAACCACTGCATTATTTGAACTAGGAAAGGCTAGTTCAATGGCTTTTTGCATTTTATTCTTGAACATGACATCACTGTGTTAATTCAGTCATACTTCATATATCATGAGTTAAAACATTTGTTTCAGATCATCAGACTTCATCAATGGTAAAATAATGCTTTCTGCTCAACTAGATTAGAGTATTTTACACACATGCATAATAATTCAGACAAATGCATGTGTTGTCTGGCTTTTAAAACTTAATATAAATAAAAATTGGATTCACAAAGACTTTGTTGGCTGTAGTTGTTGGACATTTAAGGAATCAACAGAGGAGGGATCAACAATTACTGTTCTTAGAAAAAGTTTAGAAAATAATAATGTGAAATGGATTAAAAACAAACTTCCTGAATATTGAAGTGATAATTATTAAGGGCACCTCAACAAACAAATGCAGACTTTCCAACTTTCAAATATATTGGTTCTTAAGTTCTTGACGTTTCTGAAGAAATGTTGCGACTAACTGTTTCACTTAATAGCTAATTTCAAAAGCATCTGAACAGTTACTTCCAGTCCCACCCACAGCAGCTCAATGTATTCTTCCGATTGGCCGAGACGTTGATTGATCTTGACTTTGTAATTGTGGCAACAAGGTGTCAATCATTTCTGTCTGCCTTTTTCAGCTGTTGGTTGTGCAATACTTATTATGTAAGGCAAGGCAAGTTTATTTGTATAGCACATTTCAACAACAAGGTAATTCAAAGTGCTTCACATAAAACCATTAAAAGCATCAAAACATAAGGCAAAAGAAAAGGAGATTTAAAAACAATTAAAGAAACAGTGTAAGAAATAAAATTCAGTAGTAAAAAGTAAAGGAGATTTAAAACATACATTGAAACAATAATTGATGTCTCCCTGAGACATTACGCTGCACGCAATCAACCATACACTGCCGCAATTCTGCAATTACTCGCACACAAACCACGTCTGGAAAAGATCTCTGCCGATCTGCGTTTTATAGTGTACGCCTTGCACGAACTCGGTCCCGGAGGAAATGGCGACATATTGTACACTTTCTAAATTTGAATCGATGTCTCCCTGAGACATTGCGCTGCACGCAATCAACCATACACTGCCGCAATTCTGCAATTACTCGCACACAAACCACGTCTGGAAAAGATCTCTGCCGATCTGCGTTTTATAGTGTACGCCTTGCACGAACTCGGTCCCGGAGGAAATGGCGATATATTGTGCAGTCCTTTTAAAACCATTAAAAGCATCAAAACATAAGGCAAAAGAAAAGGAGATTTAACAGCAATTAAGAACAGTGTAAGAAATAAAATACAGTAGTAAAATGCAGAAATGCAGGAAATTGATTAATATATTAATTGAATGTGGTTCAATTAAAGGCAGCAGCAAAAAAGTCTTCAATCTTGATTTAAATGAGCTGAGGGTCTCAGCAGACCTGCAGCTTTCTGGGACTTTGTTCCAGATATGTGGAGCAGAAAAACTGAACGCTGCTTCTCCATGTTTAGTTCTGACTCTGGGAACAGATAGTAGACCGGTCCCAGACGACCTGAGGGGTCGGGATGGTTCATAAGGTAGCAGCAGATCAGAGATGTATTTTGGCCCTAAACCATTCAGTGCTTTGTAAACCAACAGTAGGATTTTAAAGTCAATTCTTTGTTGGACAGGAAGCCAGTGCAAAGACATCAGAACTGGGGTGATATGATCCACCCTCCTGGTCTTAGTGAGGACTCGAGCTGCAGCGTTCTGAATCAGCTGCAGCTTTCTGCCGGACTTTTTACAGAGACCTGTAAACACACCGTTACAGTAGTCCAGTCTGCTGAAGATAAATGCGTGGACAAGTTTTTCCAAATCCTGTTGAGACATAAGTCCTCTAATCCTTGATATATTCTTCAGGTGATAGTAGGCTGATTTTGTAATTGTCTTGATATGGCTGTTCAGGTTGAGGTCTGAATCCATAACTACACCTAGATTTCTGGCTTGGTTTGTGGGTTTTAACATCAGTGACTGAAGCTGAGCGGTGATTTTCAATTGTTCGTCCTTGGTACCAAAAACAATTACTTCTGTTTTATCTTTGTTTAATTGAAGAAAATTCTGGCACATCCAGTTGTTGGTTTGTTCAATGCAGTTACCCAGCCCTTGTATGGGATTATAGTCCCCTGGTGACATAGTTATGTAGATTTGTGTGTCGTCTGTATAATTATGATAACACACTTTGTTGCTTTCCATAATCTGAGCTAGTGGAAGCATGTAGATGTTGAACAGAAGAGGCCCCAGTATTGAACCTTGGGGAACACCACATGTCATTTTAGTCAGCTCTGATGTGTAATCAGCCACAGACACAAAGTATTCTCGGTCCTTCAAGTAGGATTCAAACCAGTTAAGTGCTGTGCCAGAGAGTCCCACCCAGATGTTTAGTCTTTCTAGGAGTATGGCATGGTCGACCGTGTCGAATGCAGCACTGAGATCCAGTAACACTAAGACTGAACTTCTGCCATTGTCTATGTTTAAGTGGATGTCGTTGAAAACCTTAACAAGAGCAGTTTCAGTACTGTGGTGCTATCGAAAGCCTGACTGGAAAACATCAAAGCAGTTATTTACGGTCAAGAAGTTGGTCAGCTGTTGGAAAACCGCTTTTTCAATTATTTTACTTAAAAATGGGAGGTTTGATATTGGCCTATCATTTTTCATCGTTGCGGAGTCTAAACTAGCCTTCTTTAGGAGCAGTTTAATAACTGCAGTTTTTAGGGCTTGTGGGAAGACACCTGAGAGAAGGGATGTGTTTACAATATGTAAGAGATCAGTGGTCATGCAGTTTGAAATATTTTTGAAAAAGTGTGTTGGTAGAATATCAAAGCAGCAGGAGGATGACTTCAGATGTTGTATAATGTCTTCTAGGCTTCTACGGTCGATTGAATGAAATTGTGTCATGATATTTGAATGGATGTTATTCAGAGATCGGGACAACACATATCCTGTGGTTGATGTCGAGGCACTGACTGCTTGTCTAATTTTCTGAATTTTGTCAGTAAAAAAGGAGGCAAATTGATTGCATGCCCAGGTGGATTGGAGCTCAGCAGCTACCGACACTGGAGGGTTTGTTAGCCTGTCGACGGTAGCAAATAAGGCACGTGTATTGTTCTTGTTTTTGGTTATGATGTCAGAGAAGAATGACTGCCTTGCATTTCTAAGTTCCAAATTATAATTGCGAAGTCTCTCTTTATAGATGTCACAGTGAACCTGGAGATTAGTTTTTCGCCACCTGCGCTCAGCTTTCCGACACTCTCGTTTCTCTATTTTGACCAGCGTAGCATTTCTCCAAGGAGATCTTTGCTTACCCGAGACAACCTTCACTTTAGTGGGTGCAATGGCATCAATAATATTTTTTACTTTAAAATTGAAGCCATCTACAAGCTCATTGACTGAGAGGCAAGAGAGGGCTGGTGTGGAGGAGAACTTCTGAATGAATAGTTCACTGGTGTTTTCAGAGATGTAACGCTTTGTCACAACCTTGGTTTGGACATTTGTGTGCAAGGAGATTGCACTCTCAAAGAAAACACAGAAATGATCAGAGAGTGCAACATCAGTCACAGCAACCTTGGAAATGTTTACACCTTTGGTGATGATTAGGTCCAGAATGTACCCCCTGTTGTGGGTGGGTCCTGTCACATGCTGAGTCAGATCATAGTTATCAAGGACACCACATAGTTCTATAGACTCTCTGTCCTGGGGATTATCAACATGGATATTAAAATCACCAACAATAACAACACAGTCAAAATCAATACAGATTACAGACAGCAGTTCAGTAAACTCATCAAAGAAGGTTGCACAGTATTTAGGCGGTCTGTAAATGTTTAGGAATAAAGCTTGAGTGGAATTCAGAGCCACATATTCAAAAGAACTAAAATGACCAAAGGACAACTGCTTGCATTGAAGAGAATCATTGAATAAAATAGCAACTCCACCTCCTTTCTTATGCGCTCTTGTTTCGCTCATGAAACTGAAGTTGGGAGGTGTTGATTCAATAAGAACAGCTGCACTGTTATCTTGATTTAACCAAGTTTCAGTTAAAAACAAAATGTCCAGTTTGTGCCCAACAATAAAATCATTGATTAAAAATGTTTTTCCTGACAGAGACCTGACATTTAATAAAGCTAAGTTGAATGTAGTTAGGAATTTGTCTCTCATGTCAGAGACCATATCTTTCGGCAAGCAGAGTATTTTGGTGTTCTTGCTGCACAGTTTTCTGACATCTTTTACAGCATAGTCACCAACAATCAGAGTCTCAGGCCCAGTCACTAGCTTTGCCTGCTGCCTTTTCTCACATTTACTCTCAGTTCTTACCCTGCTTTGAGGAGATAGCTGCTTATCCAGGTCATCAGATGGAGATTTATGATCCTGCGACAATGGAGCAAATCTGTTTTGAAGTTGTAGGCTTGGTTGTTGTGGAGGTATTTTGCAGGTTTTACTTTCCTTAGCTGTCCTTGGCTTTGTCCGTCTGGGTGCAGGGGTTGAGGAGGAGTTCTGCCCGTGTGCTAGTGCAGGCCAGTCAGTCGCATAAGATTCATTATCTGCTCTCTCCTCCTGTTTCTTGGTAGGCCTGGTTGTGCTAGTTAGCTGTGTCTTAGCTTGCATTTGTCCAGTGTTTTGAGTCCATGGTAGAGTGGTATCATTCCCACACAGTCCATTTACTTCCGCGTTTACTTCTAGTCGGTAGATTTTTGTTTCCAAGACTGCAATCTTCTGTAGGAGTTTGTAGTAGTCATCCGTGGAGAAGGGAGGCATCTTGCTGCTACTTAGCTTTAGCTTAGCTGCTAGTTAGCAGTAGCCAAGAATCCAAATAGCTCGACGACTTTCTGGATTTGTCCTCACTCAAATGTTGAAGAGTGATATATGTGATATATCTGGCAAGATATATGTGATATATCTGGCAAATTGAAGCAAGAAAATGCAAGCAGAGGCAAGAGCAAGCAGCAAAGCGACTGCACTCTCTCATCAAGGTCGATGAGAACATCAAGCAGAGCTGGGTGTCCATTAGTTGGGAGGATGTCGCCTCTAATATGAGTTATGTGTAAGGGATAAGAATAGTCAGTGGTGGAAGAAGTATTCAGAGTTTAATCTACAGCAATGAATCATATTCTATAAAATCATATGTTTGTAGTGACACAGCACCATGCATCTCTAAAAAGAAGCTTTGTGACAAAGGCCAACACTTACTGGAAACATGTTAGACTTCGACGACCCAGGTACACTGTATTCCCACAGTACCCCCCTACAGGACTCCAAGGGACACGGTTGGAGGCCTTCTCAAAGTCCACAGAATGGAAGGGAAAACTCCCATGACCCCTCAAACAGACCTGCAAGGGTGAAGAGCTGGTCCACGGACAGTTTTTACCCACAATACAGTCATGCTAGCAACCTTTGGTCAAAGATGGCTGATGTTTTGGAACGGATACAAAGGGTATTTTATCAGTCTTACATAGTCACACCCTACATTTTTTCTGATCAATAATATGTCAATTTCTTGATCACTAAAGACATTGAGGCGTTGGTAAGGTGTGCAGCAGTGGAATTATGAACAGGCCTAAAACAAAGTTAGATACGCCGAGTATATCTGAAACCTCAACCAACAAAGAAATATTCATTGAAGAGATTACAGGATATAAAGGCAGGTTTGTTTTAATTTGACAAGTCAATACAATGGCTTAGTTAGAAGCAGTCTTTGTAAAACCTCCAGGGTTTGCAATGTCTTAGTATGCATTCAGTATTTAAAAGCCTGAAATCAGACTGCTGCCAATTGCAGCTCTGGATTTGATTGAAGACCATATGTATACCCATTGTTAGTATGAACTCCAGTGGTGCTGTGCCTGGACGAAATACAAGTTGCACTGTTTACTCACCAATGCAAAAGATATGGCTAATATGACATGATCACAGTTTACCCAATTTAATCTTCTTGGGCGAAAGTTTAATAATGACTATTGTGTGGTTGCTTTGGATGATGGGTAAACTGCAGTTGATGCTTGGGAGGATAGATTTTTTTTATTGATCACAGTAAAATGCCGCACCCCTCTTTCAGCCCCGTTCTGTGCGTGTGCAACGGTTATTAATGAGACCCCTACTCCATTAGATCACTACTTGACGCTAAACTTTACAGTTGTCTAAAATACAGCAGATTCATTGAAGAGATCACAGGATACAAATGTGAGTTTATTTTAATTTTATAAGTCAATAAAATGGCTCAGTTGGAAGCAGTCTTCGAAAATCTCCATTTTTGCAATGCCTGAAACACAAAACATGGATTGAAAGGAAGGTCAGTACTTCAAAGCCTGATCTCAGATTGTTGAGTTTATCTACCCTGCCCATTGCTGCTCTGGATTTGATTGAACACTCAATGTTGTTACCATGACATCCAGTGAAGCCATACCTGGAAAAAATTCAAGTTGGCCACATAACTCACCAATGCTGAAAATATTGCCAATACTAAGACTTGATCATAGCTTACCTACTGAGGTTACTTGAGCAGGTAGCGTGGCTGCTGGGGAATCCTGCGTAGCATCTGGGGCATGTAGGAAGGCCATTGGGATGGTTTAGGCAGATATCGTGGCTGCTGGGGAATCCAGCGTGGCATCTGGGGTATGTAGAAAGGCCATTGGTGCTGCTTGGGCAGATAGCGTGGCTGCTGGGGAGTCCAGCGTGGCATCTGGGGCATGTAGGAAGGCCATTGGGGCTGCTGGGGAAGATAGCCAGGCACCTGCTGGGGAAGATAGCCAGGCACCTGCTGGGGAAGATAGCCAGGCACCTGCTGGGGAAGATAGCCAGGCAGCTGCTGCTGGCCAGGATAGCTAGGCTGCTGGGAAATGTGGGGTGGCTGCTGCTGCTGCTGCACATTGGGAGGATAGCCAGGCACCTTCTGCGGCGGCTGACCAGAATAGCCAGGCACCTGCTGGGGAAATTGGGGCTGCTGACCAGGAGAGCCAGGCTGCTGAAGAACCTGGGTCTGATGCTGCTGCTGGAAAACCTGCGGCTGGGGCTGTGTGGGAAGATAGCCAGGCTGCTGCTGCACCTCGGCAGGATAGCCAGGCGGCTGCTGCTGCTGCTCGGGCACCTCGGCAGGATAGACAGGCTGCTGCTGCTGCTGTTGCTGTTGCTGCTCGGGCACCTCGGCAGGATAGACAGGCTGCTGCTGTTGCTGCTGCTGCTGCTCGGGCACCTCGGCAGGATAGACAGGCTGCTGCTGTTGCTGCTGCTGCTGCTGTTGCTGCTGCTGCTGCTGCTGCTGCTGCTGCTGCTGCTGCTGCTGCTCGGGCACCTCGGCAGGATAGACAGGCTGCTGCTGTTGCTGCTGCTGCTGCTGCTGCTGCTGCTGCTGCTGCACCTCGGCAGGATAGACAGGCTGCTGCTGTTGCTGCTGCTGCTGCTGCTGCTGCTGCTGCTGCTGCTGCTGCTGCTGCTGCTGGGGCACGTCGGCAGGATAGACAGGCGGTTGCTGCTGCTGCTGCTCGAGCACCTCGGCAGGATAGCCAGGCTGCTGCTCGGGCACCTCGGCAGGATAGCCAGGCTGTTGCTGCTGCTGCTGCTGCTGCTGCTGCTGCTCGGGCACCTCGGCAGGATAGCCAGGCGGCTGCTGCACCTCGGCAGGAAAGCCAGGCTGCTGCTGCACCTCGGCAGGAAAGCCAGGCTGCTGCTGCACCTCGGCAGGAAAGCCAGGCGGCTGCTGCACCTCGGCAGGAAAGCCAGGCGGCTGCTGCACCTCGGCAGGAAAGCCAGGCGGCTGCTGCACCTCTGCAGGAAAGCCAGGCTGCTGCTGCTGCTGCTGCTGCTGCTGCACCTCGGCAGGAAAGCCAGGCTGCTGCTTTTGCTGCTGCACCTCGGGAGGATAGCCAGGCTGCTGCTGCTGCTGCTTTTGCTGCTGAGGCACCTCGGCAGGATAGCCAGGCTGCTGATGCTGCTGCACCATGGGAGGATAGCCAGGCTGCTGCTGCTGCTGCTGCACCATGGGAGGATAGCCAGGCTGCTGCTGCTGCTGCTGCACCATGGGAGGATAGCCAGGCTGCTGCTGCTGCTGCTGCTGCTTTTGCTGCTGAGGCACCTCGGCAGGATAGCCAGGCTGCTGATGCTGCTGCACCATGAGAGGATAGCTAGGCTGCTGCAGCTGCACCTTGGGAGGATAGCCAGGCTGCTGCTGCTGCACCATGGGAGGATAGCCAGGCTGCTGCTGCTGCACCATGGGAGGATAGCTAGGCTGCTGCTGCTGCTGCACCATGAGAGGATAGCTAGGCTGCTGCTGCTGCTGCACCATGAGAGGATAGCTAGGCTGCTGCAGCTGCACCTTGGGAGGATAGCCAGGCTGCTGCTGCTGCTGCTGCTGCACCATGGGAGGATAGCCAGGCTGCTGATGCTGCTGCACCATGAGAGGATAGCTAGGCTGCTGCAGCTGCACCTTGGGAGGATAGCCAGGCTGCTGCTGCTGCTGCTGCTGCTGCACCATGGGAGGATAGCCAGGCTGCTGCTGCACCATGAGAGGATAGCTAGGCTGCTGCAGCTGCACCTTGGGAGGATAGCCAGGCTGCTGATGCTGCTGCACCATGAGAGGATAGCTAGGCTGCTGCAGCTGCACCTTGGGAGGATAGCCAGGCTGCTGCTGCTGCTGCTGCTGCACCATGGGAGGATAGGCAGGCTGCTGCTGCTGCTGCTGCTGCTGCAGCACCATGGGAGGATAGCTAGGCTGCTGCAGCTGCACCATGGGAGGATAGCCAGGCTGCTGCTGCTGCTGCTGCTGAACCATGGGAGGATAGCCAGACTCCTGGGGCAGCTGAGGCTTATAACCAGTTTCTGGTACCTGTGGCTGTTGAGGATAACTTGATGAATATTAGACTTCTTGCACAGACTGGTGGTTTGGTTGCTGAGATTCAGCTTTAGGCTGTTAACTGAGAATTGTTGGGGCATTGTAGCTACTTGCCTTATATGCATTTGAGGTTGAACCACCACCAAATGGCCAAATGCTCCATGAAGATCTGTCCCAAGTGTTAAAGCCACTTGAATCTAGTTGATTGCCTGCAACTGGTACTTCATTGTCTCCATGCTTTTTAGTAGATACAATACTGAGACCTGTAGAGCAGAGATGTCAGTCAATGCATTCAAATATTTAAGCTTTACAACTTGACTAAACTTACCATGTGCTTGATGTATTCCAACAGCTAGCAAGGACAACAGAAACCATCTAGACAAGACATCCCAGAGTTACTATGATTTACTAATGCGTGGAAAAACGTAAACAATTTAACATAATAATTAGTTGTGTGACCTTTCGTGTCGAGGCTTCGAAGCGTGTGTCGAGTAATTCAGGAAGAGTTTTATGAAGCGCGTATCGAGGCTTGTGTCGATGACTTATGTGGTGACGTTCGAAGCCTTGCGAACCAGCCGTACCACGTGACTGAGTCAGGAAATGGTTCACGGGTTTGGCGGGCGATTCGAAATAAAAGGGGCAGCAAAGCGCAATGGATCCCCGGTCACGTTCTGTGTACTGACGACTTTATTGCGCATTTGTTTACGAACTACTCAAGCTTCTTTTTTCTGCGATGGAACCAGCAAGAAAGAGGAGATGTTCCCCTGTCTGGGAACATTTTGAGCTGATCTCTCATAATAAGGTATGCACATAGTAATACGTTATTATTAATAACTAGCGGAATATAGTGTAAATGTGCATGAAAACAAACAGTCACAAACCACGTTACACAAGCACATTAACAGCAAGATCGGCGGTTCGATTCTTAATTGCTACCCATTTTATGTCGACTTGTACCCGAGCAAGACACTGAACCCCTAACTGCTGAACCCCGGGCGCGTCGCAGCAGCCCACTGCTCCAAATAAGCTAAGGATGGGTTAAATGCAGAAGTCAAATTTCGTATAAGACAATAAAATCCTAACTTTAACTTTTTTTTTTTTTACTTTTCATATCACTTATTTCTCCCCCAATTTATCTCCACTTTCCCTTTTGACCCCGCCATTGTATCATAAAGACAGACACCATATTAATAAGTTCATAAGTTATGTATCACACATCAAACATCATTCATTCATTCATTCATTCATTCATTCAATGCTTCACACACCAAAGCAATGGTGTCATTAATCACTGCCTGATTTACATTTATTGCCCACTTGATGGCGCAGTAGAGCAAATGAAGCACCATGAAGCTTCGACCCATGTGTGAACCAATTGAATGGAAAGCTTCAATGCTTGATCTCGCCATCACTAATAATGATGTTTAAAACTTACCTCAGGAGAAACCCCATGGCTTCAGCTGCAGTAGGCCAGTGAAGCGACAAACTCAATCACTTCTGTCAGCTCATACAAAACCACAACACTGATCCAGATTGAAAACAACAAGCCACACAGGAGCTCTTTTCACCCATCTTACCTTGATGATTAACTGGACACAGGTGTGAGCAGTTGAAGTCAGGTCTGGCTAATTATCTGACATGAGGGAACCACTGCATTATTTGAACTAGGAAAGGCTAGTTCAATGGCTTTTTGCATTTCATTCTTGAACATGATTGAAAAAGATTGTTGTGAAAGTAGATATTTGATAAAAGTAGGAAAGACTAAAATGATCTGTTCAGCTTCACCACTGTGTTAATTCAGCCATACTTCATATATCATGAGTTAGAATATTTTTTCAGTCAACATCCAGAAGAGCAACACACCTGATAAACATGGCCCATGATATTGTGTCTGCGCATGCAAACTTTATGTATCCAGACTCTAATGTTCAATGTCCTGAACAAACTGGAATGCACATCCAACTTAATTATTAGACCGCACATGTGTCCCATGGCCCTGTCTCTGATTATGAAAACATGTTTTATCAGTGCCTGAATGATCCTCTCCAGTGTTCAACTTGAGAGCCAAGCGCCGATCCTGTAGCTACGCTGACTAATATAAAACAGCATACACGGAACAAGAGAAACACCTACACAAGTGAAAAGGCAAATTCACCACCGTTGGATGACGATGGAATGCCCAAGACCCTGGCAACCAGGACGATGAGGCCTCAGGGGCACAATGTGTTTTTGTTTCTAGCCTGTATAATTGTTGTACCTATCCTGCTGACTCATGCATGACAGAAACTATTGCTACTCAGATTGCACTGACGACAGACTCAATCCCCACTACGTCATCCTTCCCTAATACCAACAACCTAGAGCGATGTTGGTCCAGATTCTCATCCCCATTTTGTTTGCATTTGCATAATCCTGTGTCTGCACGTGTACTTTGACCTGTACGACATCATTGATGTATAGATGGATAGGAGACACTGTCACAGGAGAAGTAGGTCGCTATCTCAAATTAGATCAGAATAACCCTGACATGTTTCCCCATGCAGATTGGATTCCAGACCACACTGAGTCTCACAAACTCTGTTTTAGCATCTTCTTTTTTAGTACGCAATTGAGTCTAGTGTCACTCAGTGAACCTGAAGCACTGTCGACATGATCAATCTGGGAGGGATTAAAGTTATCACAGGAGTCCTGTTATATTGAGGCATGGTATCGAGTTAAATACAGACTGAATCGCTTCTTTAAATTGAGCTACACCATCAGATAGACATCTACTGTAGAAACGTTTGCCTAAGACAACACTCTGGTAGTAGAAATTCAAAAGTTATTAGACAATTGTCCGATAAGAGAGTTCTGTGGAAAGACTATAAATCTTCTATTTTAATGCCATAAGCCAGAACAAGGTTGAGGTTAAAAGATTGAGTGAGTTTCTGTACACTCAGTACTAAGGCTGTCATTATCGACAGCCACATGAATATTAAAGTCACCTACAACAATTACTTTGTCCGTTTTAAGGACTAGACTTGATAAGAACTCTGAAACATTCCGATAGGAATTCACAGTACGGAGCTGGGGCCCGGTACAAGGAGAAAATGAATCAGAGGAGCAACCAAGAGGCCCAAAGAGGAGCTGCAAAGATCCACAGCTGAGGTGGGAGAATCTGTCCACAGGACAACTATTAGTCGTGTACTCCACAAATCTGGCCTTTATGGAAGAGTGGCAAGAAGAAAGCCGCTGTTGAAAGTGAACCATAAGAAATGTGGGACGAATATTTCCATCTCTAGATGTGCAAAGCTGGTAGAGACATGCCCCAAAGGACTTGCAGCTGTAATTACAGCGGAAGGGGGTTCTACCAAGTATTGACTCAGGGGGGTGGATACATATGCACTCAACACTTTTCAGATTTTTATTTGTAAATCATTTTTGAAATTTCCCCCGACTTCCAAATGATGGACTATTTTGTGTTGGTCCATTACACAAAATCTCCATGAAATACATTTTAATCTGTGGTTATACCATGACAAAATGTAGAAAAGTCCAAGGGGGGTGAATACTTATGCAAGGACTGTATATACATATATGTATATAGGGGAAATTTCACATACCTGGAGTCAGCCATGAGGTGCTCATGTGGGGGCCACACACACTTTATTAGGCCTCTTTTTCTCGGTCAAAGTAGGTCTTCGTCTTTTCCTAAAGAGTCGCATGCATCGGATTGTAATTATACAGGTCTCTGTTCTTCCCAATGTGTTTTGCCAAAGTTTTTCTTAATTATCATTATCTTTATTATTAATGTGAGGCATTTAGCCGAAGTTGACAGGAAAAATGTTAAGAGAGTTAGCTTCAGGCTGGTAATTAGTTGTGTTGCAGCTACTTGCCTTATATGCAATAAAGGCTCCCAGCTGAAATCTGACCACGGACATTCCAGTGACAGCACATGTTTACCATTCAGCCACCAAGAAGCCCTGTGGTTTATAAATGTAGGATAGTCCAAACCATACGCAGAATGCTATGACATCTGAATGACATATTATACTGTGATATTTTACGACATTCTATGATATAATAATACGTTTTAATGATATTTTATGGCAAACTATACAAAGACATTTTCCATTACGTTTTTATGGCAATGATATCTTTTCATGATATTTCTATGGCATACTATAGTATAATACTTTTTAATGACATCGTTTTGGCAAACTATGTTCTGCCATTTTTTATGGCATAGTATATCATGACACTTTATAATGACATTTATATATATATATATAATACTTTTTAAGGTATATTTTGCCTCCTATACTATGATATTTTTATGGCATACTATACAATACTTTTTAAAATATATTTTATTTTTTTGAGACACTATATTGTTTGTAAAATGTTGTAAAATGTTTTGAAGGAATACTATGCTATGACATTTTTCATCCCATCTTCATGGCATACGATACATTTTTATGGTATACCTTTTATCATATATTTTATGACATTTATGACAAACGATACCTTGACATTTTATGGCATACGATACAATGACATTCTTTATTTCAGTTTTATGCCTTTCAATACGATATTTGTATAACATGCTGTGTATTACGGCGTTGAGGTCATACATGCATTATTACGAAAGGAGACCAGGCGAACCAAAGATGGCTCAGAGCTCCGAGGGTTTTAAACCAACAAGGTGTCTTAGTATGGAGTCAGTCTAAGATATAAATAATGTTATCGAAGTTGGAATGCTGATGTATCTTATTCAATTTTTTGTCAAGTTTTTAGCAAATTACATAGAAAATGAATGTAATGAATGGTTTTTCAAAACACTGTATACAATCTTTACGGTCTGAGTGAGTGTCTAGTGTCTGTTATATTTTCGATATAGTTTATTTATATTATATATTTATATTTATTATTCCTCACTTTATACATTTTGCTTTTAAAAGGGTGTCTGTTTGAAGTTTCCTTCTATGACAACAATATATTCAGAAGCCTCTAGGCTCTAGTTATAATAAATACATATTTTGATATAATTTTGCTTTGAGGTGTAGGGCAGATATCAGGCCACTGCTTGATTCGGTGTAGAAACTTTACGGTCTCTGTCTTCTACATCCAAACAATAATGTAACCCCAAAACAACTTTTAACAAACATGAGCCAAAACAGTGTTCATATACATTTTAAGTGCAAGATTCCAACAACTTAGTCAAAGCAGACACTTTGCTCAAAGTGAATGCATCCAATTCGTTTTGTAAGATGACTATGAGCTGCTTATCAATCAAACACAATGTGGAGGTTAAAGAAGGAACATGCGTGCATGCTTTATTTAATGTCAGGCTCTTACAGTACATGCTACGACAATATTAGCAATACAGGATGTGAGGAAGCTGACGTCTCACTAATGAGCAGTCTTGACGTGCTGTGTCAAATGTTTGTAGACGTCGACACATGAACTGTTACAAAATGTACCAACATTAAAAAGCCCATATTTTTATTATATCGAAGAAATAAAACATTTATTACATTTATCTTTTCAAAATAACAACTTTATTATTATAACATCATTTCCAGAGAGGCTTGTCCCTGAACACAGCACGGATCATCAGCCCACCATCGACCTCTTCCTCCCTCTCAACCGGACCTCATCCAGCTTTTTAATGACCGCCGAGGACTTCTTGGACGCGGCCGCGTAGCTCTCCAGCAGCCTCTCGAACAGAGTCTCTGTGTTCGGGTGGGTGCTGAGGAAGGCCTTCTCCAGCACGTACAAGTCCACCCCCTTATCCTCCGGCAGGGCGGAGATGTAGCTCAGGCCGAAGTCGATGAGGAACAGCTCGGACTCCCCGTCCTCCTGGTGTCTCAGCAGCATGTTGGAGGTGGTCAGGTCCCCGTGGACGACGTCCTCCTCGTGCATTTTGGCCAGGATCTGGCCCACCCTCTCAGCCAGCCACCCCAGCTCCTTACTGCAATCAGACTGTCGAGTGGAGGCGATGTGGTCGCGTACAGTCGAGGAACCAACGATTTCCTCCAAGAAAATACAGTGGGATGTGTAGTCCACAAAGTAGACTATAGGGGCAGATATGCCTGAGGAGAGAAGTTGAAGGAGAGTTGTATGAAGATACAAAATCCTGTGTTTTCTGGTATCAAATGATAAGGATGTCGTTATTCTATATCAATAAATCCCATGAAGACAAAACCGTATTTATAATGTGATACGAAGCTACAGAGGACTGTGGCTCAATCTCTAAGGCCTTAAACCCTGAACCCTCAGGGACTTAACCACGTCACCTGGTAATGAGTGTGTGAGACTGAGAGGGCTTCTCCCCCGGCAATTATTACTGCGTCAACCCATCAGCTTCGCTTGTAACGGAACAATATTTTGTTGTAGCACCGGTTGGCTGAGTTGAAGCTACTTCAGCTTCTTTTCTTGAACTGTTCTCATTTGATAAGGATGGTGCGCTTCGCCAAAGCCACTCCGACCTTAGATTTGATAGAATTGTGTCCAGACTGGTTGAGACCAGCAGGGTTGGCTGCTGTTGAACTTGCCTGCTCTCCGGCAGCGCAGTATGGAGCGGACCTCCTGGACCGTCCTTCGGTGGGTCAGCTTCTCGTCCAGCACCGGGTGTCTGTAACGCTTTGGGAACCTTTCTTTCACAATAGTCGGCTTTCCCAAGAACTCTGCCCGGTACACCCGAGCTTCTGCTCCTTGTTTTATTAGCTCTGCTTTACTGAGGAACTCTGGGATCGCCATGCTCTTTTCCTGAGCCATGTTTACTTCCGCTCTTCTTCTGCTGTCTGCTGTCCTCAGTCCTGCTTCCTTTGCTCTATTTCTACAGGCTGCCACCTAGCGGCCACCAATGAAACACACACTACCTACAGAGGGAGCTGTCCCACTGGCACGGTCAAGTGAAAAAGAAAGGTTTTACGAGTTACTTTTTACCGTAACCAGCTCTAAATCTACGTAAACAGATATTTATGTAAACTAAACGCTCATTTAAATTGCTTAATTGTATGCATTCCCCTAACTTTTAATTTAGGAGGCACACATGTTCACAATTACAAAAATAAGGCAATCATTACACATTCAAATTCAACATCCTCTAAACTCAACACATACCAAATTTGACATAAAACATGTACACAAGCAAAAACAAATAGCATAATAATAGTAGCATACTTATTTAAGATGAATAAATAAATAGAAAAACAACAAAATAATGTATAATAGCCATAGATTAGATTAATTAGATTGATTAATTAACATAGATACAATTAATCATTTCTAATATTTGGATTTAATTAATTTCAGGGACTTAATATAGAGTTGACTTTCATTATAGCAGCACATGAAGCAAGGTGGGGTCTTAAAAACGTTTGACCTATGAATAAAGAAGTTGGCTGGAATTAGTAAAACATTAATCATTGGGTCTAATTTTTTTGTCTTCAGAAAAAAACAAAAATAATATTATTATGCTCAATAGTAAGCATTGCTGTGGATTTGCCACTTGACAATTCCATTAATTGTTTCCAGAACAACTCTGTATGAGATCTTGATGAACTTATTGATCCTGCTCCTATCAACAGCATAGAACAGAACACTCGTTAAAATACCTACAAACAGACACCTGGGTTGAGCTAACTGTGTTTGCAAAACTAGTTTGCTTCACTCATAATTGTAATGAACCTTCAATTGCTCACATATGATGGCTGTGTGTCACTTTATTAATAACGTCCAATACAAATTCAACATAAATTCAGGGTTTCATACGTGTAAGATCTACATTCTCCGATTTCTCAGTGTTTTCTTGTGTTGGAGAATATATACAATCTGGTATCTTGCTATTTTTAAATATGATAAATTAAATCTTACCGTTTATATTGTGGCTTTATTTTCAGGTAAAAATACATATTGACACACACAATTCAAATGGGTGTATATTCCACGATGAGTGCACTTCAGCCGACGGATAACCGGAACTTTGTGCGTCACCTGTCAAACCCACGGACCTCTTAAAAGCGACGGACTTCCTGCTAGCGCTTAATCGCAAAAAAAGTTACAGCAGACTTAAAAATACGGAAAGTCTGTGTTAATTTAAGTTTTAATGACGAGTTATTGATGTATACATGTGTCATTTATGGAATATGGCTCGTGTTGGAAATAGAAATACCACTTTACCATTAAATAGGAAGTGAGGACAACTAACCAATCAGCTCCACGGAAAATGTGTCATGCGCGATAGCGCTTGTGATGGCAGTGTGGTGCGCGTGAAGGTGAATGTGAGCTAAAACGTTGGTGAACTGAACGGAAGTCCAGTAGTCGTCATTTAGGGGTTACTGCGTTTACCGGCGTTTCTAGTGACTTTCACTAAAGAGCGGCGTGGACGTCCTCTCAGGCTGCAGGTAAGAACCGTGTTAGAACGTGACTCATTCATTCGTTCATGGCTGTTCAGCAGGGAAGTGTAGTTTCTCATTGTGTGAGGGTTTTAAGAAATATTGGCTTCAATACAACGAGTAAAACATCAGTAACATGAACCCACGGTGTTACGTCAGTGTGGTAATTAACAGAAGTGGACGGACACACATTCATAACACCGTCAATATGATCGCTTTTATACTGTGGAATGCTAGCACGAGACCAGACACTGGCTGCTCGCTTTCCTACTTTCTTTTAAATACATGGCCTCCAAATACATGTTGTACCACATTTAGTTTAATCTTTGATAATCTAACTACTGTGCAGGATTTGTATTTTATTGCTAAAATAAGTATGCTGAATATTTAACACAACAAATAAACATCATGGTTCTCTGATACTCAGAAAGCTATCAAATATGGTTCAGTCCAGTGGTGTTGGTCCATAATAAATACAAATACAAATGAGGTGGCTTTCTTAGTCTTTAAATCCTAATATGCAATAAACACATTAACTCTGATTTTCTTTCTGCCACTTTTAATACGTAATAGGGCAGCCAGACTTTACTTCTCCTGAAGTTTTCATGTTGTGTCTGCTATGTGTTGAGCAGCAGCAGACGTCTGAGTATGAAGTTGGTCGGTCAGTCTGACACATGTTCTCTATGATTTCTGTTTGATCTTCAGCCACTGGTGAAGTCCTCTCTTCTCTGCTCAGCGGTCATGGCCGGCCTGTCCAGCTATGCCGTGCGCATGGCCAGACTGAGCGCACAGATCTTTGGGGAGGTGGTGCGTCCGACAGACTCTCAGTCTATGAAGGTGGTCCAGCTGTTCCAGGAGCCTCCCATGGCCAAGAGGAAGGAGGTGTATGACTGGTACCCACAGCACAAGATCTACTACGCCATGACCCAGAAGCTCCGGTTCATGGGGCTGTTCAGGTACTCATTTATGCCCTTCGCTCTGCTGGAAGGGTTTTCAATGTGAAACATCGATACAGGAAGTGTTGAGTGTCACTAGCAGTGGCTTTATATTGAGGGTAAAGACGGTACAATACATGGGTTATCAAGACGACTGAGCAGCCAGTGAGAACGTTTGTTGAAATGTTTGCTCTTCCTTCTCAGAGACGAGCATGAGGACTTCAAGGAGGAGATGCGTCGCCTCAGGAAACTGAGAGGAAAAGGGAAACCGAAGAAAGGAGAAGGGAAGAGAGCGGGCAAGAAGAAATGAGCGGCTTCTTTTTTCTTTCTCTTTGGTATGCAGTCAGACAACATTGGACTGTGGACATGCTCCTTATTCTGCTCTCCTCAAGGACAACAGGAAGGACTTGTTGCTGCTCAGGTGCTCTTCTGTAGCCTGACTGACCCCCGACCCATGACCTCCCAGGAAGAAACAAGAAGACAGACAGAAACTAATAATCATCATTGTTGTTAGACATAAGATTAAAGATGCATCTGTTACCTCTAGAGTGTCTGTTATTACTATCACTACTGATAGTACTGCTACTACTATATATTGCTGCTGAAACATGAGTGCTGTTACTACTATGAATACCATTAGTAGACTATTACTACTGCTACTGTTGTACTCTTTAGTAGGACTACTGCTGTTGTACTTTAGTCGGAATATTTCTGCTGCTATTGTACTCTTTAGTAGGACTACTTCTGCTGCTATTGTACTCTTTAGTAGGACTACTTCTGCTGCTATTGTACTCTTTAGTAGGACTACTTCTGCTGCTGTACATGCTTTAAACCCAAATAATGATAATAACCAATACTAGACATCTAAATCGAGTCAAATGTCTAATATATAACTCGAACATTTTTAATTAGTTATTCAGTCAGTTATGAACTTCATCATTCGTAATATGATCTTTGGCTTCACCACTCAGCGTGGATAACAACAAAACCAGACAAATAATTGAGGGCTAACAGAACATCAACAAACCTGACTTTTGAAGAAAAAGAGAGGACCGAGGACGCCATGGAAGCAGGAGTGGAATTGCCAAAACGGATTTATATTTGCAATCGTACTGTGCCGTGATTAGAGCTTTTACTTCAGTGCGAGTAGAGGTACAACAATGTAAGTGATCGTTTGAAAATACCGTGGTACATGTAAGAGTGTCACCACGAAGGTAAGCATTTATAGCAACCTCTCAATGTTATATTAGTGTTGGATTTTTAACACGGATGTAATAATGTTGATCACCTGCAGGGCTGGCAAATATAGAGAATATCAAATACAATATTTTTTACCAATTATATCGATATTGTTGACCACTAATGCTTTTTGCAAAATATGAACACGTTGAGATTTTTTGATAAATAATCAGTTATTTGGACATAGCGACTAATTGTAAAAGACAAATAACAGAATAATCTGGTAACTTCAGAAAAAGACATTACTGTAATAGTTACCGTAAACTGTTTGTGTTCTTAATCTTATTCTGAACTGTAACTACAGCTGTTAGATAAATGTAAAAGGAACAATAGTTCCCAATAGGTGGGAGTATAAAGCAGCACAACAGTAACATACTCAAATAAAGTAGAACTGTATTTAATTAAATATTAGCTAAATAAATAATCCAATACTAACCAAAAAAATAAATATACCTGTGAAATAAATAAATGATGCAATAAATATGTAAGTACATTAAAATAATACAAATATAAAAGAGTCCGTATAGTTCAATAAATAAACAGATTTTTATTTCAAAAGGGACATTTGTCAAAGGACTACTTTATTTATTTCAGGGTAATTCATTTAATCATTTTACATTTGTTTATTTCAGGGGACTTTCATTTCATAATTCCACATTTATTCCACAGATCTTTTTATTTCCATCGTACATTGAAATGAAGTGGGCGTGGTTATCTCACATTCAGACCGAAGCACAAGAGCTGTGCGCTCATCTATATTGGCTCATATATACATTTACTTTTATTTATATATGTATTGCCTCATTTGTTGACTTCCACATTTATTTCATGGACGTATTTATTTATTTCTGTGTTTATCTTCTTTTTCTTTTTTTTTACATTAAATGAAATGACATTCCATAGCCTACCTCAAAACGGTGGAATCCTTCAGTAAATGTTTTCAGTTACTAATTGTGGTCAGTTTTGAAACACACGAACTGCTTATTTCTTCATTCATATCTGATATGATTATTATATGAGACCAGCTGTAATGACATGATGCGCTCTGCTGCTCTCCGTCCTGGGACAGTCAGTCTCCTGTAACTTGACACCGCTGCCACGTAGCTCCGACTTCCTGAAGGGACGCAAGTTTTTCTCCAGGAGCATCTCTTCAAGCACCCGCTCTGCTGCTCACGGTGAGTCCATGTCTCATAGCCGACACTGTAGCAGTCCACGCCGGACTAAAGTGTCTCCAGAGCTCAACGCAGCGGACTGTTACGTCCGTATGTCCCGTTGAACAACTGCTTCAAGTCCTGCACGGAAAAACAGTGGACGGATAACGGGCGTGTTGTCCACAGCTGAGCTATCAGCACAGTAACACCGGAGACTCTCTGCCTATTTATTCTCTTCAGGGCCGTGACGGAATGTAACTAAGTATATTCACTCAATATAGCCACTTTACTTTTTATTTCCATTGAATGCCACTTTATACTTCTACTCCAGAACATTTTGACTGAGGAACTACTTCATACTGCACCTCTTTTATACAACAGTTACTGAATCATTTGCAGATAAAGCGTCTCCATAAAGCTCAGACATGATGATGGTTGCTATATGAAACTTTCCAGCAGTATGTAAAGTAAAGTAAAATAGTATAACATACTGCATTGATGAACAATCTAATGTCTGTAGGATCCATTCTGCTGCATAATTACTTTTGCCTTTAATACTTTTGAAGTATATTTTTGGTGATAACACTTCCTTAAACTTCAAGAGTAACTGAACTCCCAAAACACCCCTTTTCAGCTCAAACCCGATTGATATGTCTATTTATGAGTGTTGTGGTGGATTGGGGTCCTATTCCTGACATTTTAGAACAAAGTATTTGCATTCTGCATATTGTGTTATAAATACGCAGACTGTCCTCAGCTGGTTGAAACCGGGGTATTGAATTGTATTTTTCTATCAGCTGAACTGGATAACTATGATGCTATAAGCCTGATGGGGAACATCTACAGTGACACTTGGGGGATTTTCTGTATTCGTCCACATATTGTTTTGAGTATCAAATATCAAATAATATATCAAAAAAGTCCAGTCAGCACCGAACCAGAACCATAAACGATGAGCCCGTCTCTCAGTCCATTTGGAACAACAGTTCCTCAGATGTTGTGGAGGCGGTGCACATTCACACACCTCGGCCCCGCTGCTGCAGGAGATGTTGATATGAGACTAAAACCAGAGTGAGACCCAGCCGTGTAGTTCTGTTGAGCCCATCTCGAGTGGACCCCCTAATGACATCATGGCAATCAACAAGAGGGTTGTCATGGCGACGGGGCTGCAACAGTCTTTCCTATGAGCAGCAGGACACGAGACGGGTGCCAGACCAGGAGGGCTCTGCAGGACCCGGAGATTGTCCGTAATATTATTACAATTTGTATTATCATATTAAGTTTTG
Organism: Melanostigma gelatinosum; assembly: GCF_949748355.1. Taxonomy (NCBI): domain Eukaryota; kingdom Metazoa; phylum Chordata; class Actinopteri; order Perciformes; family Zoarcidae; genus Melanostigma; species Melanostigma gelatinosum. The sequence continues at coordinate 28,486,719 of NC_136636.1, forward strand.
CTTATATTTCACAGCGGAATTGCTCCGAGAGATGAACGCAGGCATGCAGAGGCTGACTGAAATGTGAAGGTAACAGGACATCAACAATGGGTGAGTGGTTTACCAAAGTAGTGCCGTTCTGTACGGACTGCTGCTCTGCAGCGTGTTTAGTTCTGCTCTGGTGTAAAGAAAAGCAAAATGTAACAAATGCATTGTCGGGACCTGTGTGACCTGCGATACACTGTTTGAGCATCGCAGCTGCTGATGAAGCTATAATTAGACCATCAAGGGTCATTAAAAATCACCAAACTATTCAAATCAACCAATCAAATGTGAAACTTTACTGTGTCTGCAGTCGGTATGAGCTGTTCTCAGCTTCATCTTTCCTGCTGGACACAGAGTACTCTTTAATGAAATGCAGCACCTCTCATTTGCATTTGTGTCAAAAGATACTGCACATGAAAGACTCTCAGGTTAATGTGAGCAGCAGCTGCAGAACGATGATCATTCACTTGGAACTCACTCAAATAAATACGAACTGTAAACTAATGAAAACACTGGAAATCTACAGACTGCAACAACTTAACTTTATTTATTTGTAAAGAACCGTGAACAATATGGAACAAAAATGTTGCCGGATTTTTGTTTTGTTGCAAAAAGCTCATTATCTCCCAGAGCACCTTGTGCTGCTTGTACTGTGTGAACAAAAGGTTCTGCTTCAGATGTTTGCATGCTGGCTGAATCTGTTCTCATCTCACCAGCAACATTCATTCTTAAGGTTTAATCCGGATCAGTCTGATGCTACATAGTCACACTTTTACAGTTATAGACTGTAGAAAAATATAAAACTGCATATTTAGGGCTAATGAAGGTAAATAATCTTAAATTACGGAGCCAGGGAGAGAGGGTAATATTCTGAGATCAAACTCAGAATTGTAGAGGTGAAAGTCGTAAATTTAAAAGATTTTTTTTGGGGATATTCTCAGAGATTAAAGTGGTGAATCTACAAGAAGAAACTCACACATTTTGAAGATTTTAAAGTAAGAAATGGCCGTAAAACAGTCGCAAAAACATGGCTCCATCGCAATGGTACGCAAACTTATAAAAGCCACAGCACACCTTCACAGGATTTTTCTTCCTTAGCCCCCCAAAGTGGAAACCACTGCTCAACCATTTATGACATCATCCAGAGCTTCCTGAAGGCACACTTTGAAGATATGATTTATAGTCTTGCTGCTATCTGGAGCATATACATTCTATGATCTGGAGAGATTCATGAAGCACGAAATCCCTGGAAATGCAGCTCTAAAATGTACCTCTCTCTAAACCATTATGAAACTCAACATCTTTTAAATGGACACTAAGAAGACAAATCTGCTACCTGAAAGGAAACAAGAAGATTGACTTTGTATTTCTTTGTTTTAATGGATACTTATGGAGCTGCTGTTTTTTGGAGTCAGTATCTAGTGGCCATTAGTGGTACTGCGTCCAATGGTACTGCATCTAATGGTACTGCATCAGATCTGTCTGTAGCCTTGACAGTGGATTTGACAGTCTCACAGACAGTCTCTACATGATCTGACGGAAACCTCATTAAGTTGAAAGATTAACATCAAATTCATACATTTACCCTGGAGATTATTTTTGTGTGTAAATGTACATCTTTTGCTCAGAGTAAATCCTCTGACTGTTCTCCTTCACCATAGGCAGCTCCATCCTCCTGTTGGCCAGCGTGGTGTCCACTCTGGGCGGCCTGGTCTTTGGTTATGAGTTGGGCATCATCTCAGGCGCTCTGCTGCAGCTCAAGGCCGAGTTCGGACTCTCGTGTGTCCAGCAGGAGGCTCTGGTCAGCTCTCTGTTGATAGGAGCTCTGCTCGCCTCCATCGTGGGCGGCTGCTTGATCGACCACCGGGGCCGCAGGAACTCCATCCTCCTCGGCAACGTGTTGATCCTGACCGGCAGCCTGGTCCTGCTCATCGGCTCCTACTCGGCACTGGTGGTGGGCAGGATGACGGTGGGCTTCGCCATGTGTATATCCTCCATGTCCTGCTGCATCTTTGTGTCCGAGATAGTTACCCCGGATCACAGGGGCTTCCTGGTAACGCTGTATGAAGCCGGGATCACCGTGGGCATCCTGGCAGCCTACGCCATGAACTACATCCTGGCCGACTCTAAAAGAGGGTGGAAGTGGATGTTTGGATTAGCCATAGTACCGACTATGATTCAGTTGGTCTCTATCTGGTTCCTCCCATCCAGCATGAAGGGATCTTCAAGCCCAAGGTATTGTTTTCAAACTGAAAGCAACCTGATGAATACTGTCGAAGCAGATGACTCAAAAGTCGGCTCCAGCATGGAAAGTAAGAAGGTTCAGTTCAACAGTATGGACCTTTTCCAGCGCAAAGACAACATGAGGACTCGGACCGTCATCGGCCTCGGACTGGTGCTCTTTCAGCAGTTCACAGGCCAGCCGAATGTCCTCCTGTACTCCTCCACCATCTTCCACTCTGTGGGGTTTCAGAGCAATGCCTCGGCGGTGCTGGCGTCTGTGGGCTTGGGGTTCGTCAAAGTGGTCGCTACTCTGACCTCCATGGTGTTTTCAGACCGGGTGGGGCGGAGGCCCCTGCTCATCAGTGGATGCTCTGTTATGGCGCTGTGTCTGATAACCATTGGACTCCTCAGTGGACGTTCATCGATGAATGCCAGGAGGCCTTGTGATTCTGAGGACTTCAACGTTAACAGAACCAATCTGCCTCATCTAACTGTTGGTAATCGATCCGTTTTTGAGGCGTCTTTACACGAGAGCCAAAGACTCCTCGATAACAACACACAAGATGAAGATGTAGTTCACAATGAAGTTGGACAGAAACAACCGGACGATCCTCTGGCACCTCCTCCGAGCGCCCATAGCACGGTTGTGAACTGGATCATTCTCGTGTGTATGATGGCTGTTGTCGGTGCATACTCCGCTGGATTTGGACCAAGTTGGTATATTCTCTCAAAACGAGGGTTTTTTTGTGCATTTAAAGCTTCATGAGGCAAGATTGATTAAATATATGGTTAAATTGATGGGCATTTTCAATCTGCTAACATGCAGATGCCTGATGTAGCTTTACCATCTTTAAAAATAACTTTGTCCAACATGGAGCCTGTCCAGTGTTTTATTAGAGCTCTGAAGTTAAGCAGTTTCTTTTGTCTTGGACCAGTGACCTGGCTTCTCCTGAGTGAAATATTTCCAGCTGCTATCAGAGGAAGGGCATTCGCATTCACCAACTGCTTCAACTGGGCTGCCAACCTGTTGGTCACATTCACTTTCTTGAATTGTATCGGTGAGTTCCCATACACCATTTTCACGGTGGACATTTTGACTTGTCACAGTGGGTAAAGTGCAGGTGGAAATAATAAAAGCAATGGAGGTTCCGCCCATTAGCATTCCATGTAAGCAAAGGAGTGAGAAATAAAAAAGGAACTGGAAAAAAGCCACAAAGTGATTGATTTCATGAACAACTCAACATGTTTGCAGTGTAGAGGTCCCAGTGACTCTGAACTTTAAACTCAGTCTTGTATGTTAAGATAAAACACCAAATACTTTTAGGTAGTATATGGCGAACGTGCCTCATTAAACACAGCAGACAGAGCTTATTGCAGTCCTGTGACAGCCACAGATGTCAGATTGTTTTCTTTTTCTGTCCGAGCATTTGATTTAATTGCTGTTGGGATGTAATGAGAATTTTAATAAATATTGTATTAATTAAGAACCAACTCTAGCTTCAGCATTTAACAGTCTAAGATGATAAAATAACTGCAGAGTAGGGTTCATTGCTGACTTGATATCCGATCTTATGTCAAACGATGGTCACATTTCCCCTTAGTGACGTATTGAAATGATGGCCAGCAGAGCGTGAACTGTGCTTTCGATCAACAGATGCGATCGGTCTGTCGGGGATATTCCTCCTGTATGGGGTGACCGCTGTGGCCGCTGGGCTTTTCTTTTACTTCATGCTACCAGAGACCAAAGGGAAGAGTCTGGAGGAGATAGACAAGGAGCTGCGTTCAAACAAGTAGGATCTATATTTGTCTTCAGTAAATACTCAACCACGTTTCTCACTTAGCATGAGACACTCATGTGTCGCTTTGGTCTCGTTTTGCAGGTTTTACCAAGGCGAGGAGTGCTGCTGCATGAAGAGCTGGAGAAACCCATCCCCACAGTACCAGAGAGTGCACTGTCAAGTCAGCTCCTCGGGGTGATTTATGATCGGCTATTACAGTACTGACCGTCATAAACACCATGCAGGCTTTAGACCAGGTCTTCCTGTTGCACCTGCAACACGTGCGGTATCTTTGTGAAACACGCTAACAACGTGCATTCTGTGCAACGTGACTTTTGTAAATGATATTTTGGGTATGTTCATTTACATTTTTACAAGGAATTATTTATTTTTTTAATTTAGATTTTACAGCCAGACAACAAAAAGCAGCCTACATGTTCCTAACTTGATTGTAACATTTACAGTTTTACCTTTGTCATTCAGATTTTTTCCAAGTCGATCTCAATACATTGATATCAATGAATTGCACATTTAAAGTCATTGGCCTTCATATGTATTCCTCATGGCCACAGAGTAATCCCTTCCCAATGTGCCTCCAATGCAAAAAAATAAAATAAATTGTGGCTAAAATGTTTAGTGCAAAGACGCCATCTTTAAACGCAGACGTCGTTGTGTACTAAAAGACCAACTTGGAAGTGGCTCTGACCAGTCTGATGGGCAGTGGTTTCCACACTGACACATACAACCAGTCACACTCACACTAAGGTTTAGAGTCTAACTGTAATTAGTGTCACATTCTGAACCAACCGGAGTAATGAAAGCACCCATAATAACCACGGACGCTTGACACTAAATGGGGAAAACAGAACTTCTCCGTTAAAACAGAGCATTGATTGATTGATTGGAAAGCCATGTGAGGGTGAAAGTGGTCTGTGTGACCGTGAGACATGAATCACTCAGATGTTCCTGATAAATAAAACACGTGTTTATTTCCACAAATATTTCTCAAATACTAGTCTTCTACAGAAGGACATAAAAATATATACAGTGACGTAGGGACTCAAAATGCACCGTTCTCGGGTCAATGTATACACGTTCTGATTTATTTGCATTTCGCAGGTTTGGAAAAGAAATAAAGAAAAAGATGGGTAGGTACAGAGCAGGGTCTAAAACTTACACTTTCAAACTCTGGCACTAAAACACGGTGGAGAACTCGAGCCTTCAAGTGCTGTTCACCAACTGACCTCCAGGGACACTCCGTGAAAGCCGGTCCAGCGTCTCACTCATCACAGCGTAACCCTGACAGCACTTCAGTCACCTGCACATGGTCATTGGATCACATTTCATCGAACAAATACGAGAACCACATCGTCAACCTGCATTACAGTACGAGTACTCCCACAAAACAGAACTAGGTTCGGTCAGTCTCGTCTTCCAACCGGCTGAGTAAACTTTGGTTACGTGTTGAAGTCATTCAAGGAAGTGGAGAGCAGCACGTTTGAGAAACCATCTCTTGAGAACCTGAATGAACCTTACCTGGGCTCCTTAAAGAGATCGGAGTACGACACTAGAGCTGATCGAAACCACTCGGCGGTGGCAAACCTGTATCCAGCAGTCCGGGACGTTTCGACACAAAACAAAAACTCATGACGGAGAATCGCATATCAAAAAGAAGACTGGTGATCTGGTTTGGTAAGAAAAAGGCAAGACAGAACTACTTGGGCAGAGAAAGTGTTCAAGTGTCATTGTGTTCACATACACCCGGTGCACTGAACAGCACCAGACACTTCCAGAACACCGTGATCTGGAGGGCTGAGGCTCGTGTGAGGAGGCGGATTAAGTGTCACCGGGTCTGGGTTTTGACGGCGCTGCAGCAGTAAACGATACAGGAGGAGCTCCTTTTGGTCCTCACAGCCGCCTTCTGCTGACCACTGCCTTCAGTCCAAACTAACACACACACACACACACACACACACACACACACACACACACACACACACACACACACACACACACACACACACACACACACACACACACACACACACACACACACACACACACACACACACACACACACTAATGAAAGGAATACCTGTATATGTCAAACTACACAGAACATTCATTAAGACGACGGCGTCCTACGGCGGGAGGTTGGTGGGGACGAAGTCACAACGAAGTTAGGTTGGATGTAGTGAGGGCTGGCAGAGCTGCACCCCGTGTAGCACCTGCCCAGAGGCGGAAGAGGGGGGGGGGGGGGGGGGGTCACTGCGGGGCAGCGGCGGGCACCGGGGGGCTCAGGACGTTGGTGGCAGCAGATAGGACCGGAGAGCCAGAGAGAGGGCCCAAGGCAGTGGAGGCTGGCAAGGCAGAGATACCTGAGGGGGGGTTAGAAACACAGGTCAGGGGGGGGGGGTGACTAACTCACCCAATTTAAGTCACAATATAGTTGAGTTCTGCACTTCAGACAGTCAACGACTCTTTACCTTGAATGTACAACAATCACATCTGACCTACACAACACAGCACCACCTTCACTGCCGTGGGGCTTCACTGCCCGTGGGAGTTCACTGTTGTTATGGGAAAATATATCATAGTCTACTGCTTTAGGGTTAAAGAATGTAAGTTTTAGAAGTGCAGGCACCAAACCTTGTTTCTTCTAAATGAGTCTAGTAAATTTTGGATCCAGGTGTCTTGTTATCTGTTATCTTGTGAATTGTTATCCTGTGCATTGTTTCTGTCTTTAAAGACGGGGACACACACAGGGGTCATGATTGCGGTATTTCCCTTGATGGGCATCAGCTGAAGGGCATGACCCTCTGCAGGCATATATGATGTGTGATGGTTCACAGGTTTATTCCGTCTCTGCAATACTGTGACTTAACTCTTTGACCAGGTCACAGTGACATCAAAGGACGCATCTGACTGGGTGTATCCATGGTTTATTGTGGGGCAAACTGATAACAAAGGGATTTGTAAACAGGCCGTAAAGTGCCTTCAGGGTATCGTAAAGACAGGACACTGTGCTTCAAAGGAAAACATCTGCCTTGACTGGTTTCCTTCTTCTGTTTATTCTTGTTTGCGAACCAAGATAACAGCATGCTGCTGGGTATAAATGTCCATGCATTTGAATGAGCACCTCAAGAGGAGCACCTCTTGCAGATGACGGTGATGTATCTGTGAGACTGTGTTCTCTTTGCTTGCAAGCAAATAAATTGACTATTACAACTTTGATCGTTCATCCAGACTCTGTTTCATTTGACATTGATGAGAAACATTTTACACTCTTCTCCCGACTTTTCGTAGAAATATTCCACAACAACTGCCCGTGGGGCTTCACTGCCGTGGGGCTTCACTGCCGTGGGGCTTCACTGCCGTGGGGCTTCACTGCCGTGGGGCTTCACTGCCGTGGGGCTTCACTGCCGTGGGGCTTCACTGCCGTGGGGCTTCACTGCCGTGGGGCTTCACTGCCGTGGGGCTTCACTGCCGTGGGGCTTCACTGCCGTGGGAGTTCACTGCCGTGGGGCTTCACTGCCGTGGGGCTTCACTGCCTGTGTTGACTGACTTTCAGGGTTGAGGTCGTGATAAGTCGGGCGTTTCGAGCTGAACGTTTGTCGGACGCCTTTTTTCTATTTATTTCGGTCACTCGCTACAATGGACAAAGACCGGCTGATTGGAAGGAGGAGTTCTCTATGAAACCTAACCAAGGGGGCAGCTGGCTGGAGGGCTTCCTACTTGCTGTTGGCTACACTGTAGATCATTTCCAGTAAATCACAATATTAAACGAGTGTGGAAGACAGCAAGTTCAATTTTAACATCTCAAGTCTAATCTGGACCCAATGTTACTCTGTGGTTCTGTTCGTTCTTGTTAAATTACTCCTTCAGCTTGATTTAATAAGTTTCAATAAAATATGAATTTCTCTTACCATTTGTATATAGTATATTTGTTGACAGCCCTAGGGAGCATATATTTTGATACTTTATTGTATATTTCATTGACCAATATGCCCTCTTTAATAATGCCCCATCTACAGAACCATTTTATATGACACCATGTATACTGTAAGAATATGGGGAGCATATCTTTTACATCAGGGGTGCCCACACTTTTTCGGCTTGCGAGCTACTTTTAAAATGACCAAGTCAAAATGATCTACCTACATTAAAAATGCTGAATATCTATGAGTATACTTTATATTTACAATATATGTTGGCGTACCTTGCATAACTGCATGAACCCTTATGGCACAATACAGTTCTGTACATTGTTGGTCATTCCCTTACTCTGATGACTTGCACTGAATGGGATTGGCCAGAGTTGCATAGTCCGGACAGCAGCTGCTGGTATCCGCCTCAAGCAGACTTCAGATGATCATCAGTCATGGTGGAACGGTGTATGGACTTAATGTTCTTCATGTGGGAAAAGGCTGACTCACATAAATGAGTAGAGCCGAATAATGCAGTCAAAAAGTTCCTCATGTTTGGGGACTTTTCCTCTGTGAGGAAACTGTCCATGAGCCCTGGACTTCAGCTGAATGTCAGCTTGCAGTGTCAGAATCTCATCCTCCACTCCAGACGAGTTCAGGTGAAACAGCGTTGATGCGAGTAAATCAACCTCAATATCTTCCCTGAAGTGTGCAGCACATAAGTGTAGCAACTGGCTCGAGAAAAGCAAAGTCTCGAAAGCGTTTGTCAAACTCTGACAGACGCTTGTCAGCCTGCTCTGTGTAGCGCGCACTGTCAAGTTACGCACACGCCTTCCGCTGAGTCTCCAGTTCTGACGCCAGGTTTTGGAAGTTTCCCAAATCATGGCGCTGCAGCTTTAGCTTCTTTAGTAGAAATAAATTGGAAGGCTAACTAATTAGCTCGCCGGAGTTTTGCAGTCGCTCGCTCGGGTGACCCGTGTGTTAGAAAATCAAGTGGCAAATGCCATGCGGACATCTCATTCTTTTTGAATGGCATGCGATCTACTCGCACTACCTCCGCGATCGACGTATTGGGCACCCCTGTTTTACATCAACCTACAGTTTTGCACTTTAATATGTAAACATGTGTTTACATTTCATCTTGTGCTGCATTATACAATGATAATAAAATGAACTTACATGAAATGGTCAATGAGCTTGTTTGGAGGAAGATGGAGCTGAAACAGCCGATAGATTGATGAATAGAATAGTCGTGAGAGGCTCTAATGGGATGAAAGCACAGCTGAGTGGAGCTCAGGATACAAACAACACTCTAATGTTGGAGAAACTGCAGCTGGAGATAAAGAACAGCCTTTAGAGAGATGAACAGAACACAGCTCTATGGAAATACTGTGGGATGAAATGGATGCATCATTGAAAGAGTATTATGGGATGTGTCCTCTTTGGGTGGCAGCAGATATAAAATAGCACGATTTCAAATGGAAATGTTCACGGCATTTCAGTCAATTGAGTCAGCTCAGGCACAGAGTCTTAAACTAAGCGAGGGAACGACGGCGCTGATGGAAACACAGCGCAGAGGCTTTCTGTTGGCTGCTCGCGCTACTGAAAGCTACTTCTGAACCAGACCTCGGTACAACCTCCTCTGCTGTCCAGCGCCAGGTTGTGTGGCGCACTCGGGTCTGAGCTATGGGACGCACACTTCTCATGTCTTTGTGGAGATGTGATGTTTCCACAGATGATGAACGAAGACATTAAAAACAGAGTCTTGCAGATGAGACATTAAAGTAGCGTAGCTCTTATTAGAGTTGAGAGTCCGACTCTGATTTGACTTTAGAGCAGGGGTGTCAAACTCAAATACACAGTGGGCCGAAATTAAAGAATTGCTACAAGTCAAGGGCCAGACGGGTTCAATGTTTATTGAAAACTTATTGAAAGAACCTTAGTGCACATATTGAACCTGGAACTAACAAGGCCTATAGAGTATAAAACATTAATTGTGAAATAAAAATAAAAGTAATAAAATCGGTTTCATTAATTGCTTATGGCTCTATCTGCAGTTTTTCCAGTCATTTCAAGTGAAAACAGTTTCTACAGGCAAACAGCCAAAAATAATTTACTTCAAAGAAAAATCAAATGTCCTGTAGTAGCAAGAGAAAAAAACCGCAAAAATGAAACTGCATTAAAAACTTAAAATGCGTCAAAGCACCGTTTGCTGCTCTGTGATGCTCACTGGTCTGAGCCAGACACTTGGTGTCTCATCTTGGATACAAGTTCATCAATGTCTGGGGTCAGGCTCTGAGCTGAGGAAATCCTCAGGATTGAGTGAAGGTGCTCATCAGGAAGACGAGTCCTGTGTGAACCTTTGTTTGTCTTCATCAAAGAGAACAGTTGTTCACACAAGTATGTGCTGCCAAACATAGACAGCGTTTGAGGAGCCTGGGAGCGCAGCTGGGGCATTGTGTCGGGGATGAAACGTGGAAACTCTGCAGCGCCCACAGACTCATATTTTGCCTTCAGTGTGTCATTAGATTGGAGCTCAATCAGCTCCATTTGGAGGTTTGATGGTGCGTTTTCAACGTCAGCTGCAAATGGATGACTGAGCAGTTCAAACCTGCTTTTTTGGGCTTCAAAATCGGCAAATCGCTGCGTGAAGTCAGCACCAAGTATGGCGAGTTTTTCAGCAAACTGTGTGGTTGGGAAGGCAGCGACCTGCTCTTTCATTGTTTGGCAGTGCAGAAAATGGCTCAAGTTTTCCTGCAGCATCTGCATCTCCCACAGGCGCAGCTTGGCTTTAAAAGCCCTCACTGTAGCGTGCATGTCAGTGATGACACGGCCCCGCCCCTGAAGCTGCAGGTTGAGCGCATTCAGGTGGCTCGTGATGTCACACAGAAACGCCACTTCACACAGAAACATTTTATTTCGGAGCTCTGTTGTGTCTTTCCCTTTGCTTTCCATGAACTCACAGATCTCCTCACGCAACTGGAAAAATCTTTCCAGCACCTTTCCCTGGTTTAGCCATCGCACCTCTGTGTGACAGGGCAAGTCACCACATTCTGTACTTAACTCCTCCAGAAAAGACTTGAACTGGCGGTGATTTAAACCTTTGGCTCTGATAAAGTTTACCGTTAATGTTATGATGCTCATCACATGTTCCATTTTCAAGGCTTTGCCACACAACGACTCCTGGTGGATGATGCAGTGATAAACTGTCAACTCACTTGTGACGTTTTCCTCCATCTTTTCTCGGATCCTCCCCACCAATCCACTCGTCTGACCGCACATCGCAGGCGCTCCATCTGTTGTCAGTCCCACAAGTTCATCCCACGGCAGCCCCATTTCATCCACACATCTGGACACCTCTTCAAAGAGATCTTTCCCTGTAGTTCTGCCATGCATTGGGTGTAATCCCAAAAACTCTTCTGTTACGCACAGGCTTGAGTCCACACCACGGATGAAAATTGACAGCTGGGCAGTATCAGAAGTGTCTGTGCTCTCATCCGCAGCAAGGGAGTATGCGATGAAATCTTTTCCCTTTCCCACAAGCTGTTGTTGGAGATTGGCAGCAAGGTGACGCACACGGTCAGCAGCGGTGTTTCGGCTTAGCTCACATTTTAAAATGCTTGCCTTTTTTCTGGGCACACGGCGTCGCATGCAGTTAGTTCTTGACAAATTGCCCCTCGGTGAAGGGCCGGGTTGATTTTGCAACCTCTGCTGACACAATAGAACTGGCCTTAACAGCAGCCTCGCTTTGTGATTTGGCTTTAGTGAACACAGCCTGCTGTGACACCAGACTTCTTTTTAACTCCTCTACCTTCTGTAGCCTTTGTGTCGTGTCCAGATGCTTGTATGTGTCTTGGTGCTTCGTTTCATAGTGTCTTCTTATGTTGTATTCTTTCATGACAGCCACACTGTCTCCGCACAGAAGACACACAGCTTTGCCCTTTACATCCGCGAACATATACTGTGAATCCCACCTGTCTTCAAAACTCCTGTTTTCAAATTCCACCCTTCGTTTAGCCATTTTTTGGGGCGAGGGATAGTTGAAAGTTGACACAAGTGGTATGTAATACAGACTGAGGCGCGCGTACGCGGGCCCGCGATTGACGTGCCGCCACACGGGCAGTGCATTGTGGGATTTGTAGTATTATGGTGGTGCGTGCGATATACCGGCGGGCCAGCTCTAACAGTAAATAGATTTTATCATGCGGGCCAAAGATAATTCATTCACGGGTCTCCTCACCAGTGATCATGTTGGCTGAGCTGACAGCTGTGTTCCCACCGGGCAGGTTGGCTCCGCCCACACGAGACTGATCTTTCACGATGGGGACTGCGGGAACAACAACAAATAAAGAAAGCACTTATTTTCTCATTGGTATGATAGATTGTGAATTCGTCCTTGTAAATAGTGGCCGTCAATGGGCTTACAGAAGTACGGCTGATCCATGGCCTCGTGGGCGGTCAGCCGCGCCTGGTGGTCGTAGCGCAGCAGCTTGTCCAGGAAGTCCAGCGCCTCGGGGCTGACCAGGTGCTGGTTCTCACTGTGGACAAACCGCTCCCACCGCTTACGAGAATGCCTGGAGGCAAAAGACAGATTAACACACTTCATTCTGACGTCTATTCACACTGAAGAAGGTGGACACAGATGCTGTGATGACGAGAGAAATGATGGACGCATGGGATAAACTCCAGATGTTGCATTTGAAATCATTTGGAACCGTTTTAGGTCGGGGTGGGCCCCATGCTGCGATTTGATCACAATACTTTCACAGTGTGCGATATGCTGAGTATTGGAATAGCAAACATTGCGATTTATTACGCTTTTTCAGCTGCAAATTATGCAGTTTGTCAGCATCTGTTTTATCTAATAAGATACGTTTTCATATTTATTATCATCATCAACTAATTTACTTTAAGTCATCTATAGTGGTTATTTGCATAAAAACAATTAAAATGATCAAAAAATGAATATGATATAAAGATCTAAATTTTTATGTCGTTTAGAGCGAAGTTAAAAACATTATTCCCTCTAATATCTAATACCACCAATGTTTACAGACACGCTTCAGATGAGTGGCAATACTCTCAAACACAAATCCAACCGACCACACACACACACACACACACACACACACACACACACACACACACACACACACACACACACACACACACACACACACACACACACACACACACACACACACACACACAGAGATAACGTAGCTTCTTCACTTCTTATGATCATGAAGCTGTGACTTGCATAACCGCAGTTATGGCCAACAGCCGACATCCCTAATTGCATTATTAATAGTTTATATAATTAAAGATTGGTACTTGTCTTTCATGTATAAAATTGTTTCCCCCCCCACCCCTGGTTTTAGGCTCACGGTCGATAGTGTGCAGTTGTTTGTCCTAGCAGAGTGCTAGCATAGCATTAGTTACAAAACACAGTCATCATCGCTCACCTTCCCAGAATGTCGTTGAAGCGAGGCTCCAGCTCGATATTGTACTGGTCAATGTAGTCGTAGAGGTCTTCAGTCCCCAGGACCTTGGCTATTCTCACCAACTACAAGAACACAAACAAGGAACGAGATACTTTCAACCTTTCAGACACAGATCTACATTGAACACAGTCAGTTACAGAGAAGACTGGGCAGTCGCCACTCTCACGAGATCTGTGAGCAGAAATGCAATTCATGTCGATGCAGTGTTGTTGTCGTTTTAAGCCATCACAATAATCATGGAGAAAATTCCTCCTTAGTATTTACCTGGTCATAGTTGTCATGGCCATGGAAAAAGGGCTCCTTCCTGAAGATCATGCTGGCCAACATACAGCCCAAGCTCCACATGTCCAGACTGTAATCGTACATCTGCAACACACGGTACAGGTCTCAGAGCACGGGCAGCATTAAAGCAGACACGCCAACATTTCAATGAGTTGTAACTCCGTGGAATCCAACCAAACACTCTTTAAATGAGCACTGATGGATCATGAAGCGTCAGAAACAAGCATGTACCCTGTTTGAGCCTGCAACTGCAGCTTATAAGCAAGACTATTAAATACAGTGTTTCCCCAACACACAGCTGTCTGTGGTATGCTGCCATCGTTTTACCAAGGCTGCCAGATTATCAGAACAGAAAGTGAAACGATAGGTGCCCCGGTAGAGAAGCAATCACTAATACAGATGTTGTTAATGCAGAGTTCAGATGGTTTCTAACAACATTATCATCAATCAAGTAACATCCAATCCACTCAGACTGCAAGAATTAACTGGATAGCATCATCACCATTATTGTGTCACAACTGTGTAACATGCAGTCAGGAAACTTTAGATGTGGAATGGAGTTTAAAACGAAGGCCAAGCTGGAAGAGGGGTGTGGTAAAAGCAAGGTCGCTAGAAGTAGGGGGTAGGAAGTGAGGAAGGGGCCAATAGCTCCCTACTCTACGTCCCTGGCCTAATTTGGCTTTGCAGTCTGGTGTAATCCCATCAAAATATGGTCTCTGAAGAGAATTATATTTCTAAGTGGATAACCTTTTTAGATGCATACAAAACACCAATAAATGAAGGTCAACAGTAGGTTTGTTTCTCCACTATCACCCATCAGAGGCTTACAACATGTCAACTCCACCTAAAGCATACTAGCCCACAGCCGTACCTGATAGTCCACCAGGAGCTCGGGTCCTTTGAAGTAGCGGGAGGCGACTCGGACGTTGTACTCCTGTCCTGGGTGGTAGAACTCGGCCAGACCCCAGTCAATAAGACGCAGCTGCAGACGTACAAATCAAGCAGTTAGCAGCTGCAGACAGGCAACGTATTAGTGTTCAACACAAGAAAATGAAGGAGACTTTTTTACTCATTTGTCAGACATTACTGTAATTCAATTAATGAGTCCAACTAGAGAATAGTGAAAAAGACAAGTAGAGATGTAAGAGCCAAATAAGAAGCTACACAGCAGCAATAAACAGATGTTATTCTAAGGATGGATTGACTTGGACAAAGCAGTCTTTATCTCCTCTTTCTGTAGGACCAGGGCTCGGCTGAGAGAGAGAAGGTGGACTATCGTATGTCAAAGTTATGAATGATGCGTCGGGCTACTCGGTGCAGCCTTAGTTAAATTCCACTGAGTCGCTTCTTGCATGAAGTGCTCGGTGCAGAATGCCTCTCTTCTGTCAACAGTCTGAAGTTCCCAGTGCTGGTCAAAGGAACACAGTAAGTAACAGTACGTGATCTCTGAGGGGAGTCCAGTGGTGACTGGTGAGCACAATCGTCTTTGTCCGTCAGTCCAACCACCCCGCTAGCTTAGCTTTCTGGTCTTCATACAAGTTGTGTACATTCGATATGTTGGTGGCTCTTAAAGGGCAATTCATACGTCAATGCATTAGAAAAATGAGTCGGGTTAAAACTAATTCAATTAAATAACTTGGACAGACCTAGTCATTGTGTTTCGGATTAAACGGCACAGGTGTGAAAGTGCCCTTAAATCACTCACCTTGCGGTGCTCATGATCGATCATCACGTTATGTGGCTTCACATCTCTGTGCATGATCCCCATGCTGTGGCAGTAGTCCAGGGCCTACAAACAATCCATTGGTCACTGTTGCTTTTCTTTCAAGTAATTCCAAAAACAGAAACAGATTACAAGAAGGTGGTGGTGCAACGGATCAGAAAACTCAGTTCTAATCGGATCAGCACAAAAGATAAAGAGAGCAAATATAACCGCTGATACTAATTGCCGATCATTGATGATCCATATTGTCAGATACAGATTCCTGTGTTTGATTATACAGCCGGTCTACAAGACTCACAAATCATTTTAACGACTCAGAAGTCTGTAAACCATCAAAAATACTAAATGTTATCCTTTTACTTTGTTAAAGGAATTTATAGTGTTTTTCTTCATAAAAACATACAATTCAAATGATTAGGAAATAAAAGATTGTCTGTCTTTGTATTGAATCTTGTCATTCGTAGTTTTAATGATGCATCATTCATAAGATGCTTGGAGATAGTTTTAGGAAGTTAAACAGCTCATAATTCACCTCTAATATCTGTTTTATAGTCATGTGAAAACATCTGGATTTATTAAAGTTTCTCACTAAAACTACATTTTACGAGATCACATGTGAACACATCATGATAGCGTTATAATTTACCTTGGCCCAATACTCATGTTCACTGAGCAGAGCCTGAACGCATCATAATGTAACTGAAGTAACCTTCGTTCTGTTGATTTAAACAGACTGGTTGTTTACAATGTAACAGATCAGAGACTAGAAAAGCATAAGCGATGTCCTGATCACATATTTTACTGAATATTGTCAGATAACGATGTCAGTAAATCTTTATTTCACACTGTGATGGATAACGTTAAACTGTGTAGTTAATCCGAGAGGGGGGATCCGTACGGATCACCGATCAACAAGGATCCGTTACACCACTACAAGAAGATGGTGCCTACTCGTCAACACACACAATGCGGATGGCCTAAACAGAGACTTGGTGCTGTAGAAGTTCCCAGGCATGTATAAAATGGCAAAGAAAATGAAGTGAGGACAGACGGTCTGGTTTAAGGACAGGATGCTTCACCACCCTCATGACTTTTAGAGGTTAAACATTACGAGGAGGACTCACCTTGAGGATCTCGTACATGTAGAGCCTGATGTCGTAGTCTGTCAGGGTCTGGTACAGTTGCTAGAGACAAAAGCAATGTCACTGGCTTTGTATGGCTTTACAGTAAAAGAGGCCACACAGTCATGTCACCGAGCTGTGGAAATGTGCTGGCGATTGAGGATAGAACCAGATGACAGTTGACTTTCTGGCACCGAAGACATAGCACTGGACTTTCATGTTCCTCCATATATATATATCACACACACACACACACACACACACACACACACACACACACACACACACACACACACACACACACACACACACACACACACACACACACACACACACACACACACACACACACACACACACACACACACACACACACACACCTTATAGAGCGAACAAACAGTTACCTACCTTGAAGTCTGTGTTGTTAACATGCTCAAAGACCAAGGCGGGCGTCCGGGACTGAAAGAAACAAGACAATACTTATTAGTATTTAATGCGCTGCAGTCTCAACCAACAATACGTACCACCCGGACTACTTACACTCACCATCTGACTGAAGCACTGTAACAAGCTATGGCACTGATACAAGCTAACCACACAGTCAACAGAACACAGCTGTTGACTGTCACTAACGTTTAAGAAAGTCCCTTTTCTCTTATTGGACCTTGTGAACAGGCTCACCATCTTCACCATTGATCAGTCATACAGAGCTTACATATTCCGCGATCTATTTTAGTAATCTCCAAAATAGAGATTGATGAGCAGTTGAAGAGGAGTTGATGATGCTGAGTACAATGCTATGCAATTAGCACTTGTTAGCTTGCAAATTGTGTTTTGACACTAAATGTTTGAAAAATACCCATGTAGTCTGCTGACCACAGCCACAAACGGTCACGTGTTGCTTACAGTGTGAACTAGAGCTGCAGCCAACTAACCAACTTTCATCATTTATCTAGCAATTGTTGTGTATTCTATGAACCAGCCTCTAAAGTTGCAAGAGCCCATGTGATGTCCTATCCCAAAATTCAAAACTATTCAAACTACGATAGTAGCGGCAAATCCACATATTTGAGAAGTTGGAACAGGAAACATTTGGCCTTTTCCTCGTTGTTGATTCATTTTCTGTTGATCAACAAATTGTTTTAACTCAGAGCACAAGTGAATGAGGTAGATAGCAGAAAATGCTGTGGATACAGGTGTTCTGGAGTTCTCTCTCTCCTCTTCCACACGTCTCCTTGATCTATTGAAACTTCAGGCAACGGTAAATACAAAGAACAGGAAGTCTCTGTTGACCCCTCAAGTGTGACAATTGCGTTATTTTAATCCATCGATCTAATTTTGGTCATACCGCCCAGCACTAATTTGAATATGTCCTCGTTTGTACTCGGGACCAAAGTGTCAAGTGTTCTGTACACTATACTCACCACAGGGTCTTTCACGATATCGATGAGGGAGATTATGTTAGGGCCTCCACGTAGGTTCTCCGAAATCTTGATCTCACGCTTAATTTTCTTTTTCTTCACGGGCTAAGAGGACGAGGCAGAGTTAAGCAGACGGGATTAAACTATTCAATCAGAACCACTAACTTGATCCAAGACTCAGTCTCTGTATAGTTTTACCTTGAGAATCTTCACCACCACCTTCTCATTATTGGTGATGTTGATTGCCTCAAAGACTTCGCTGTACTTCCCACGCCCCAGTTTACGCACCAATTGAAAATCATCCTGATTTCTGTGAAGGACAAAGAATAAATAATTCTGCAACCAAACATCAACTGGGTTGAGATGTCAAGCAGCATTCTGCAAATGTTGTGTACGGATCACCAAGGTATTTACCCCCACTCAACCACGTGGGACTCGTAGTCCCAGTACTCCCTGGGCCGGTGAGTGTTGACCTCGGTGTACACTCGGGCCCGGCTCGGCACGGGTCCTGACATGTCAGACAGCTTGGCAGTGATGGTTGGGAGATCTTACTGCAGAGGAGGACAGTTGGAGTACAGGGAGGATTGGGTGGGTGGGAGGGAGGGAGAAGAGGGAAGGTAGGGGTTGAGCAGGCTTGATCCCACCAGAGCAAGGGGTTTGGGGAGGGGGGGGGGCACCAGGGGCTTGGTGGAATAGCTGAAAAAGAAGGAAAAAGAGGAAATTAAGAATTGGAGAAATTGAATTCCTGATAAATATTGATACATCACAGGTGTCTCCATCCATCTATTTACAACGACCGAAAATCCACACACCACTGCCTGTTTGGCATTGTCCCTTAAAAGACACAGTCATCAGATTTACTCTACTGTAGTGGTGTAACTGTCCATTATCCATACGGAACCATCCCTCCAACATTTATTACAGTTTAACCATCATAGTGTGAAATAAAGTTTTACTGCCAATGGTTATATGCCGACATTCTGTAAAGCTATGTGATCAGGAGATCACCATTAATGCCTTCTCGTCGCCGATCCCTGATGACATTGTGAACAAGTCCGTGTTGAAACCAGCAGGAGAGCCAGTAACGATGGCAGCACCGGCAATAACAGTTAAATTGAGTTACATTATGATCGGTCATTCTCTATTCAGTAAAAACTATTGGCTGTGAATAAATTATGTTTCTCATGTGTTAAAATATTATCTTGTTAAATTTAGTTTTTTTTTTAGAGAATAACTTGAATAAATCCAGTAGTTTGAAGCAGATGTCTTCACAGCAATATAAAATAGATATTTACAAAACAAAGACCGATAAGTTAATTTGTGGGAGCAGATCAGCCGGGAGGACATTAAATGTTGCTGGTAAGATTTGTGCTTTCATCGCCGTATACGTCGTCTCCGACGGATCGTCCTCCTTGCTCAAATGTTACGGCTTTCAGACAAGCTCATCCATACAAAGTATGAGGGCAAGCATCCTCGGGTTGGTGCTCATGGTGAACAATCTATGCCGAACAAATAGTTTTTTGACAGAAAGACGTTATATGGACACAGGCTTTAACACTGGCTTATAATACATAATTATAATAACTAATGCCACAAAAATATTTTGTTCAGGACTGTGGTGAGAAAAAAACAAAACAGTGTGGAGCCTTGTATACAAGCTACTAACAAAACCACCAACAAAAATGATGTGGCAAGGAGAGAGCTGAGCCTCCAGCTCACAGATAGAAGTGGCTGAAATGAGTTTCAGCTCCAGTTGAGTGTTCATTTTTACATTGTGTTTCACACATCAGCGCTGACTGCCGAAAGTATTGACACAGCTTGTTCAATTACTAGGGTAGAAAGCTGTGTAAGTATTGATCTTATTCAAACAGCCAAATCCATTATTTGAATGACACCACTGACGGAGCAACTGAACACTTTAATCTCTTTCCGACCCAGGTCAAGTAAGTAACACTGAACAATGGGAAAACTTTCTGTACATGTTTGAAATAATAAGGATTACTGTGCAGTATCTATTTAATTTGCCCTTAATTCCTTATGACATACACAACTTTGGGATGAGAAACTATTTTCATTGTCCCGACTGGTATGAGGCAAGCTTCGTCCCTGACCTACCTGACAAATTGCAAAGGCACTTCAAGGCAAATATGTTGTATCGAGCTGTTTAAATGAAGTTGACTTAACTCATTGACCATCCTTTTTTCCCGCTGAACTGAACGCTACATGCGCATTTTTGTCGTTCTATACGTTACGTAGCTTACCTAACGTCAGTCGCAGTAGTTAACGTAGACCACCGACTTGAATAGCTTGTGAGCAGGTGTCAGTAACTTATCGGCTCTAGGCGGGCCCAAGCTGCTAACGTGAACGATCGCTAGTTTCCACATGTATTGTGAGTCTGCATTATCAACATAAGAGTGGAGTGGATATTTACCCCCTAGATAAAGTCCACGACCGAAATACTTCCCCGTCAGCTGAGTTTCGTCAAGCCAACGGTCCTCGCCTTCCTCCGTTGCCGGTGTGTGCCTGTGCCAGTGTGTGATTTCTGCTGTATCAGAGACAATATGGCAGACCACCGCCACCTACGTCCTCGAGTACTGCAACGGAGGCCGTGGAGGGACACGCCACTGCACAGTCGCCGACCACCTAAAAAGCGTGGTAACTGTCCCTGTCAATTTTGTTTCGACTGAACTCCATCACACTAAGCATGTTTTATGGGTCAAACTGTGGATATATTGGCCAGTCAATCACCAAACCTTCAATCCAAATTATTATGCATTTCCCATAGATCAGTCTGGATATATGATCTGGAGTCTAGAAGGTAGTGATGTTACGAGATGTGCCGACGCTTCGAAGCGTGTGTCGAGTAATGGAGGGGGCGTTTCCTTGAAGCGCGTATCGAGGCTTGCTTCATTTAGGGGAGGAGCCAAAAATGATGACGTCCGAAGCCTCGCTGCCCGGCTGCACCACGTGACTGCTTCGGGAAGTGGTTCAGATTTTGCCGAGAGGTTTGACAGCAATATAAACCCCTCAGGCTCCATTCAACATGTGGGTTGTTGGTGGAGAGTTGAGAGTTTGGATAGTTTGGATAGCGTTTATATAGTTTGGAGAGTTTAGAGAGAGATAGTTTGGATCGCGTTTATATAGTTTGGAGAGTTTAGAGAGAGATAGTTTGGAGAGTGAGGAGAGAAGGATAGGTGATAAGATGGAGCCAGCTAGGAAGAGGAGGATTTCCCCTGTGTGGGAACACTTTGATTTGATAACTCCTAATAAGGTAAGCTAAATCTAACTCTATTTCAGACACATTAGGTTTGCTTATCAAGAACTGTATTTTTCACAGTTTCTTATTTTATTCAAAGGTGAGGTGTTTATTGTGCTCCAAGGAGTTGGGGTACAATAACAACACCTCATCCATGCTAAGGCATCACCATGCCTTGCATGAGAATAAGGAGGAAACTGGAGCTTCACCCAGCCATTGTAAGTCATTACAATATTACAAATGCACCATCACAATTTTTCCCTGTTCACTTTTGTTTATTGTGCAAATAAAGACAGGTAACAGACACTGTATTTATTCTCTTTTAACCAGCCACCAGAAAACAAGAGCTGGATGAAGCCCTCGTCTCCATGATAGTGAAGGACACACAGCCCTTCAGTATTGTGGATGATGTTGGATTCAGGGCATTTGTGTCCAAACTGGATCCCGATTTAAAGTAATAGGATTTTTCAGCCAAACAAAAGCCACCGAAGCAATAAAACGACTGACCTCCGAGTGTGCCACCATTATACGGTCAAAACAAAGCAGAGAGGAAATCCCCCAGGCTTCCACCTCTCATGATGTCACAGGAGGTAATCTATTATTTTACATTTTGAGATTGATTATTCCGATGAGAACACTTAGTAACATGATCTGTGGTTTCCTCTTAGGTAGCAAACTGTGGCATCGTTTAGACACCAGCGTCATGGAGGCACGGAAGACTCAAAATGTAACAGCAGATGCCACTGTGGAGGTCCAGCGCTACCTTTCCGAGCCAAATATAAGCAGGCTGGAAAAGCCTCTGGAGTACTGGGAGAGGCAAAAATTCCTATATGCAAATTTATATAGACTTGCTCTTGCGTTTTTGTGCACGCCAGCATCTTCTGTACCCTGTGAAAGGGTGTTTTCAAAGGCCGGAGAGGTTATGTAAAAAAAAAGGAATCGTTGAAAACCAAACACTGTTGAGAAACTGTTATTTCTGAATAAAAATGAATAAAATGTCCCGTGTCCTGTACATCACTGTCCAAGTTACACAAGCATATTCAGTCCCCTCTTCCTAGTTCCACAAGCACTTTCACTGTCCTCTGCCTGCTTAAGCCCATGCCATTTTCCTAAAGTGACATAATAACATCATTACACAACCTGCCATATCATGATACTACCATTTTGGGAAAATGTACACACACAGAACACATTAAAAAAATATTTTATTATGCACATATGTCATAATTTATGTACAGAAATGATTTGGTCATACATTTTTGTAATTCATAGTCATTCCCAACAGCCATAACAGACACACAAATTCAATGCATCACATTATGTGGTTCAGATACAGCTGCCTGTGATTATACACTTGGCCAGTAGGTGGTATCGTGTGCACATGAAGCTTCGAGTAATGAACCCTTTCTCGAACCAATTGGCTGAAGTGTTGCGATGCCTCATGAGGCTTCATCTCGCCATCACTACTAGAAGGTCCAAAAACTCGGAGCGATGCACTAGATGACTGCGGTCTAGTCAGCAGACACTCAGATCTCCGTGGTCAACTCAGCAGACACTTACATTGTAGTGCACCTATACGCTGACGTTTACGGTAAACCTAACCAAACGGCACAGATCGGGAGCGAGCAAAGGACTTTGCAAAGTTAGCGGAAAGATTAACGTGAGACAACTTCCGGTTTTCTACAGACGAACATCCGGTTTTCAAAATACGATGCCAACAAAGTATACATGTTGCATAATGGAAATAAGATTTAATGAATTATATTCCAAGTATAAAAAATGATACCTTCATCTCGTGAGTTAAAGGGAAAATACACCTAAACTGTGCGTAAGTAAAGTGTCTTTATTATTTGATTTGAGGGTTGCTGGAAATGAATAATACCTGACTGACAGTCAATTAAGATATTTTACTCAGCAAAAACTCTGAACTGATTTTGTATCTTCAAATTTCTGAAGTTTTTAAGGTGCTATGAAAATGTTTTTCTCAATAATTCCCTACAATGACTAATGCATATATGTTCAGGACACAAAAAGCTAATATCTAACAAAAAACTAAAGCTCACAAAAATAATATTACAATATTTGAGGTGCTCGAAAAATATTTTTCTCAATAATTCCATACAATGACTGATGTATCAATCAATCAAGGCATCGTTGACTCCACCCTTAGAGAAAATAAGACATTTTTACTGTACCAATTAAGAGATATTTCAAATTAAAAGTCATACATTTGTACCCAGAAACGGGTACATTTCTGAATATTTGAGGTGCTATAAAAACTAGTTTCTCAATAATTACAAACAATGACTGATGCATATGTCTTCAAGACATCGTTGACTCCTCACATAATGAAAATGAAACATTTTTACTGTACAAATTAAGAGATATTTCAAATTAAATGTCATACATTTGTACCCAGAAACAGGTACTGAATATTTGAGGTGCTATAAAAACTATTTTCTCAATAATTCCACACAATGACTAATGCATATAAGTTGAGGAAATCTCTGACCACACATATACAGAAAATGAAACATTTTTACTTAATTACCATTAAGAGATTTTTAAAAGTAAATGTCCTACATTTGTTCCAAGAAATATCCAACAACTGAATATTTCAGGTGCTATAAAAATAGTTGTCTTTTTATTCAGTCAAAGTCTGTCTCTCTGTCTGTCTGTCTGTCTCAGTCTCTCTGTCATACAGTCATTCAGGTCTTAGATATTTTTAGAGAACCCCCCCCCTCTCGCATTTCAAAATAAAAACCCCAGAGAATGAATTCTAATTGGAATGCTTGTGATGAAGCCAGTCATTTAATAACCTCTGCGTTTGTGTCAAACATTATGCATATGTCTCCTCTCCCCCTCTCTCACCCACCCAGTCCCATCCTTTCAAAATAAAAGCCCCATAGAGTAACTGTATCTTAACATGAATCTCAGAATGAGGTATGTACAGAAATGATGGGGGCGTCAGGCAGTAGAAGCCACACTGTCAAAAATTCTTGCGAAATTTGCTGGTGATGAAGTCGTATTGCAGTGGGCAGGAATGATCTCCTGTATCTGTCCTTGTGACAGCGGAGCTGGATGAGTCTGTTGGTGGTGGAGAGGGTGGTCTGGGTTATCCAATATGGATAATAATGATAACACCACATGGATTTTTAGCATGTTGAATTTTAAAATGGTTCATATGTTCATGGTCACATAAGAGTTGATTAAAAAATGATTATATTATCTGGTTCCATTGCTACACTGGAACCAGATATATAATACATAGTAATGTATTTTGTTCCATATATTGTGTGTAAACATTTCATCACATCAGACCACATTGATAGCTCAGATTTACTTGTGTTCTAATGCAGGGATGCACCGATACCAGTATTCATGTATCGATGTACTTGTAATGTACTTGAGATGTACTTGTGTACTACTCTGATACCACTAAGGCAACATGACATTAACCTCTCGTCTGTTGAGCCTCATCAGCTGCAACGGTAACCAAATGCACCAACAGGTTATGTTAGGGCCGGGTGGTAATTTAATATCATAATTGATTGTCTTTAAAATATATATCAACAAACATCTATCAAACAATTACAAGCATATACCTAAAAGCAACAAACAATCATGTGTGTGTGTAGGAGGGGGGTGGGGGGGGGGGGGGGTGACCTATAGGTTCCTGAGAGCAGTCTCCAGACAAAGTTTATTAGTTCAGATTGTGTCATTGTTGTTATTGTCACATTTCAGTTTCATCATCTTTACGTGGATGTTCTCTACGGCTGACTACCAAGGTGGAGCACTATTGGTTTGAGACTATTTACTCAATACTAATATTTCTTTGTAACGTCTTTGTGTGTGTTTACTGTTTTCCTGCAGACGTCCAGCAGCTGTTGGTGGTTCAAGAAGAGGTTCCCCCTGATCAGCAGGAGTGGAGCTCCAGTCTGGACCAGGAGGACCCAGAACCCCCACACATTAAAGAGGAACAGGAGGACCCAGAGCCCCCACACATTAAAGAGGAACAGGAGGACCCAGAGCCCCCACACATTAAAGAGGAACAGGAGGACCCAGAGCCCCCACACATTAAAGAGGAACAGGAGGACCCAGAGCCCCCACACATTAAAGAGGAACAGGAGGACCCAGAGCCCCCACACATTAAAGAGGAACAGGAGGACCCAGAACCCCCACACATTAAAGAGGAACAGGAGGACCCAGAACCCCCACACATTAAAGAGGAACAGGAGGACCCAGAGCCCCCACACATTAAAGAGGAACAGGAGGACCCAGAGCCCCCACACATTAAAGAGGAACAGGAGGACCCAGAGCCCCCACACATTAAAGAGGAACAGGAGGACCCAGAACCCCCACACATTAAAGAGGAACAGGAGGACCCAGGGCCCCCACACATTAAAGAGGAACAGGAGGACCTCTGGACCAGTCAGGAGGGAGAGCAGCTTCAAGGTCTGGAGGAGGCTGATGCCAAGTTCTCATTCACTCCTGTGAAGAGTGAAGATGATGAAGAGGAAGCTCAGTCCTCAGAGCTTCATCAAAGACAAACTGAACAGATGGAAACAGAAGCTGATGGAGAGGACTGTGAAGGACCAGAACCAGACAGGAACTCAGGTCCAGATATACATCCAGAACCAGCTACTGATGAGAAGACTGGAGACTCTTCTGACACTGATGACAGTGATGATTGGAAGGGGACCAGATAACCTCATACAGGTTTAAACTCTTTGAAACCTGATGAAGTCCATGTCAGTGATTCAAGATGTAGTGCTGGTGAGAAACTATTTAGATGCTCTGAGTGTGGGAAGACAACTGGCACGAGTGGAACTCTGAAGAGACACATGAGAACCCACACAGGAGAGAAACCTTACAGCTGCTCAGTCTGTAATAAGTCTTTTAACCGGGGTTCAACTTTACAGAAACACATGAGAATCCACACAGGAGAGAAACCTTACAGCTGCTCAGTGTGTGATGAAAGATTTCGGCACAAGCCAGCTCTGAAGTTACACATGATTACTCATAGAAGAGACAACCGGCTTCAGTCGTTCTGTTTGTATACAAAAGGTAAATCTGACACACCACATGGCACATAACGCAGAGGAGAAACTATGGTGCTTTTTTCTTATCTTTATTCAAAAGCATGTTTTAATTTGAGAGCGTTGTTGCACGTGAAGGCGCCGGACCAGCGCCTTGAGCTCGGATCCGCGACCCCGAGAAAGATGAGTTATTTTAACAAGACTTTATACATTTTGAATTGTTTCTCTTGTCTGTGCTGCTTGTGGTTCATGTTTAGTGTTATTGATGTTTGGCTCTTTAGCTATTTTAGCAACGTTTTCAGCAGAAGTGACATTTGTTCTTGAACACTACATGCATGGTTTTGGTCTCTTTTTGAAATGTAACGCTGCATTTTTTCCAATCAAACTCACTGGAGATGCTTCTGTTCATAAGTAGGTTAATCCAAGTTTAATCTCACTGAAGAAGGTTTTGTATTTCCACCTGAATATGTTTTTTGAATGCCTACAGATGACTATAGCTGGGCCTTTTTAAAATTAATATTTTACATGTTTCTCTATGTTCAAAAAAGGCCATGTGTGGAGAATCTAAAGGCCCCGTGGTAACCGTGGTAAATTACATCAGGCTTGAACGCACAGTGATCATTTTTGGCTCTCATGAAAGGTGACATGTATGTATCCTGTATTCAGATTCACTGTAAGTACTGCTCACACAGAGTAACTGAATGAAAATAAACATGGTGCTTTTTCCCTTCTGGAAACCAAACTGAGTGAATGTAAGAGTCAGTGGGAGTCGGCGAGGGGTTCTCTGGACGCCTTCGGATGCGTACGGTATTTCTCCTTTACCTGTATTAGGATTAGATAATCCATCAGTTGCATATTTAAACATTACATTTTAGAAAAGTTGAATAACAAAAATGAATTCGATTCTTTCTCAAATTCTTCAGCAGCACTAACTACACCAGGACACTACAAGTCCTATTTGTAGAAAATAAAGGGTAAACATGGCAAACAATACACCTGCTTAACAATAACTTGTTTTACACTTGTAGCATATCTTTATCCTGTCATTAAATAGCATAATTTCATTCTATCATACTACTCACATCATGAACATGAATGTTACGTGTCGTGCCCTTTTCCAGGCCTGCCAGCTGCAGCGTGTGAGTGAACACGGCTGTTCTCAATTGCGGATGAGTGACAGGGTGGATAAGAGGCTGGGAGATGAAGACCGACAGGCTGCCCGTGGGCCAAGTAGCAGCTTTGTGTGTATGTGGATCGCCTCTGTTCAAGCTGTGTGCTGTTGCTTATTAGCCTGACCCATTAGGGTGTATACTAGTGATGGCGAGATGAAGCCTCATGAGGCATCGCAACACTTCAGCCAATTGGTTCGAGAAAGGGTTCATTTCTCGAAGCTTCATGTGCACACGATACCACCTACTGGCCAAGTGTAAAATCACAGGCAGCTGTATCTGAACCACATAATGTGATGCATTGAATTTTTGTGTCTGTTATGGCTGTTGGGAATGACGGAATTACAAAAATGTTTGACCAAATCATTTCTGTACATAAATTATGACATATGTGCATAATAAAATATTTTTTTAATGTATTCTGTGTGTGTACATTTTCCCAAAATGGTAGTATCATATGATATGGCAGGTTGTGTAATGATGTTATTATGTCACTTTAGGAAAATGGCATGGGCTTAAGCAGGCAGAGGACAGTGAAAGTGCTTGTGGAACTAGGAAGAGGGGACTGAATATGCTTGTGTAACTTGGACAGTGATGTACAGGACACGGGACATTTTATTCATTTTTATTCAGAAATAACAGTTTCTCAACAGTTTTTGGTTTTAAACGATTCCTTTTTTGTTGACATAACCTCTCCGGCCTTTGAAAACACCCTTTCACAGGCTACAGAAGATGCTGGCGTGCACAAAAACGCAAGAGCAAGTCTATATACATTTTCATACAGGAATTTTTGCCTCTCCCAGTACTCCAGAGGCTAAATCTGAACCACTTTCCGAAGCAGTCACGTGGTACAGCCGGGCAGCGAGGCTTCGGACGACATCATTTTTGGCTCCTCCCCTAAATGAAGCAAGCCTCGATACGCGCTTCAAGGAAACGCCCCCTCCATTACGCGACACACGCTTCGAAGCGTCGGCACATCTCGTAACATCACTAGTGTATACTATTGTGGTCTTTTGAGTTAATATTATTAATTAATGAGTGAATATAAGTCTCCTGGTTCTAGGTTTGATGCTCTCCTTCAGTTAGAAAAGGAAGAGCGAGAGTTTGAGCTCTGGAGGGAGTTAGAGTTTCTTAAGTTGGAGGCAGAGACCGCTTTTAGGATGCGTGAGTTAGAGCAGGGATTCCCAAAGTGGGGTGCGCGCACCCCTAGAGGCAGCTCGCGCACCCCCAGGGGTGCGCGAGCTGCCTCTAGGGGGTGCGCGAGAGGAAAAGTGTAATGGCGGTCTGATGGTGTAATAATATTAAATATTAAAAAAAAATGTAATTTTAATTTAAAAACTGTCAGGTGGGACATCTGAAGCTATCAGTCGTAAAAGAGGAGAGGGACAGAGAGAGAGAGAGGAATCGGAGGCGAGGGGAACGGAGAGGTGCGTTATTGGGGAGAGACCGGGAGAAGAAATCGAGCCAGAGTCAGGAAGATGAGACGGCGCAGACTGGGAAAAAAAGAGGAAATATGATGAAAAGTATCTGTGTCTGGGCTTCACTTGGATTGGCAACGCAGATTCCCCAAAGCCACAGTGCGTGGTGTGCAGTGAGGTTCTGGCTAACAGTCTGAAGCTCTTATTTACGTCGCCACCTGAACACCAAGCATGCCAGTGCAAGTCAAAAGCCCCTTACATTCTTTATATCGAAATTGGAGGAGTTACAAAACAGCCAAAAACAACTGGAGTCTCATTCATGTGTTGGTCTATAAATGACGCACTACGGGCTTCATATCTGGTTACAGAATAGCGAGAAAGGGGCTACCGCACACAATCGCCGAAGACGTGAGCTTGCCAGCTGCCAGAGAGATGGTGGAATGTATGATTGGAGAGAAAGAAGCAAAAAAGTTGGACATGATCCCGGTGTCCAACAACACTGTGACGCACCGCATCGATGCTTTGTCCGAAGACATCCTGGCTGCATTAGTCGCTCATTAATTGTAAATTAAATGTGATAATCTGCCTCTGAGCCTGTGCGTGTGTCCTCACATCCGTGTTGCTCTTTAAAAGTGACGCCTTGTGTCACTGAAAGTTATTGAAACTTTGTTGCAGTGTTTCAGGGCGTTTTCACACCTTCAGTTCGTTTGCTTTGTTCCGATTCAGGGATTAATATGATACAATGTTGCAGTTGCTCCTTTGTTCGGTTTGTGTGCACACTGCAATATTTAACAGCGGACTAAATCTTGTAAACAAATGCCACGCGCGAGCAAACTGTTCTCTCATTGGTCCGATTCTTATGCGGCTATGAAGGCTTAAAAGGCTCTGTTGCTTCTTTTTTTTATTTTTTTTATTAAGGGGGGGGGGGGGGGGGGGTGCGCGAACCCGGTCGGGATGTAGAAGGGGGTGCGCGGCCTAAAAAGTTTGGGAACCGCTGAGTTAGAGCTTCACACGGGTTCTGTTCGCCCCTCTGCAGGTATACAGGTAACGGCAGGTTCTACTGCTGCATTTGATGTCGGTAAGAATATTTCTTTGGTCCCTGTGTTTCGTGAGTCTAGGGTAGTCTTATTTCTGTGCGTTTGAGCGCATCGCTAATGCTTTGCATTGACCAGAAGACGTGTGGGCCATACGTCTGCAGTGTAAGTTGGTCGGTAAAGCTCAGGAAGCTTGCTCTTTACTTTCTGTGGCAGATAGTCTTGTTTATCAGAAGGTTAAAGGTGCCATTCTGCGAGCGTATGAGTTTGTGCCAGAGGCTTACTGTTCCCTGCCCCTGAAGTTGTGGATGTCCCCATATCTGACTGTCTGATCTGACTCAGAGCTACCCATGTGAAGGAAGTAGTGTCTGAGGACAGCTCTCCCTGTTAGTCGGTCAGTGAACGGCACTTAAAAGACCCTAAAGGTGTAACAGAGACCGTTACTGATCCTGCAGTGTCACTGCTACGGACCTGCTCCGTCGTATGGAAGAGGGTGTTGTGTTGTGTCCTGTCAAAAAACAACCTTCTGCTGGCAACAGCTAAAATAAAGTCTGCGGTCTATAATCTGCAGTCAGAAGAATTGTTGCTCCATTGAAGCTTAACTTGCACTAAAAGTTACTAAAAGGAGTCGACCACAAATGATCCAATAGCAGGACAGACTAGCAGCTTTCATCTTAATAATAGGGCAAAAACACACATCATGACCAATTACCTTCATTCTATTGTATGGTTAAGATTTTAGAGAGCATAACACGCATTATTTTTGAAATAAAAATAAAATACAAAAAATAACTTAATATAACATGGCAAGTATCGACACTGTAAACACGTCTTCTATAAACTTAAGATACTCAAACACGCCTGTTATTTATTCTCACACCAACATAGCATTCTGTGGTGAAACCTTTCCCACATCTCCTTTTTGAAACAGCGACTCTAAAACCTCTCTAATCTAGCAAGAGGGAGAGAGAATCAAACTGACCACTGTGGAAGACAAGATCTGCTGTGTCAATCACAGAACAGCCCCATGTAAAAACACAAATGTAGTTCACTTTTTACAGCGTTGTGTTCACAGAGCAGACACTGTGATGTGACTGAGGTCAGTGTTGTCAGATCAGATTGACAGTTTTCAGCCTAGCAAGTTAAAACTAACAGAATTCAATAAAAAATGTCCAAATTGTCAGAAACCTGCGCATGTAAAACCATTACATGAACAATAGAAAACACATGAGCACAAAAACCCTAACCCTCTGTGAATTACACGAGGAGATTCAAAGCTTTAGTGCAGGAAGGGATGCCGCAATTTCAAAAATATGTCTGCGGTGCCACAAAGTGTAATCATCTAAGTTATGAACTATTAACAATTAAAACATGATATATATATTTCCTAATCTTAAAGTTGATGTTTGTCCATATATGATGCTCCAACGCTTCCCTCTGTGTCAGTGAGTCCTTCTGCTGAGATAGTGGAGGGCAGTTCAGTGACTCTGACCTGTAGCAGTGATGCTAACCCACATGTTAGCATGCTAACATTAGCATTTAGCTTAGAGCACCAGTGTGCCTTAGTGCAGCCAACTTGAGGGTTTACAGTCATTGGTCTGTTCATGCATACTAATTAAAGAGAAAGGAAGCCAGGTCAGTGTTAAAGTGGACATGTTTGTGGTGACTTACTGACATAAAATAAGATGCAGTGTTTGGGAAAAGGCCGAACCACACCGGCAGAAAATAACCAAACTATGTGACAGCAGACAGCAAACAGCAAACAGCGCTCCCTAAAAACATTCTTCAAGTCCGTTAAACAGAAATATTGATGGTATTGTGTGTTTGAAAGTCCTTCATGATGTTTCCTCATGTACATGTGCCATATTGTCATAGATTATTGTAGTATCATGGTCCCATCTCTTGTAATAATTGTAATAGTTAATGGTATATTGCTTTGTAACTTTTATTGAATTAGCGGTGTAGTTTGATTTGTAGTGACCTCATTGTATAAACCGATGGTGAATACACTTATTGTAAGTCGCTTTGAATAAAAGCGTCTGCTAAATGACTGTAATGTAATAAAGTGTTTCTGATCTACCTGCTGTTTAACAGAGAGGAGCAGCTATGAGTTCAACAGCAGCAGCCAGTGGATTTGTTGTCTTCCTTCTCTCTGTACAAGGTACTGTACGTCTACATTTATATTGTGAGGCCGTTAGTGCTCCTCAGGAAAACAGAGGAAGGTGTGTTTTCAGTTAATAAACAGATTTGATGTTATAAAATGTGCAACATTCACTTTTATTTCTTTAGATTGAAGTGTTTACAGGACGACCAACACAGAACTGTTTTTAACACCAGCAGCATCTCTGTACACTTGTACCTCACATCATAAACTGAAGAATTGTGCTCCATTAAAGACAGTAAAGTTGTGTTTATGTGGGTGAAAGTAATGACTGTACATACATTAACATTATCTCTCTGTGGAACTTCCTCCAATCGTTCAGCATTCGACCACATTTAGAGTCTGTTATTCATTTTGAGTCTCTTTGTGGATGTTTTTTCACCTTTTTGTAGAAGTTTTTATTGTATTTGTGCTCACTTTGATTCTCTTCCTGGTTGGTGTCTCTTTGAGTGACATGTTGTAAGTTAGGGTCAGAGGGGCCCCTGACACTTTGGGCCCATTCAGTGATGCTCCCATGATTGTAGCTTTGATCTGTGTTACAGATAATTGATTCACCGACACATGCTGCAAAGTCTGATTTTGGGGTTTTAGAAAAACAAATTACATTTTTGGAAATTTAATTCACATCTGAAGTTTGTTTGTCGACCTTTGACTGTCAGTGATCTGTTATCTACATATCACACTATTCTCTCACACCTAAGTGTTCTGCATTTCTCTACAGTTTCCATTCACTCTGCAGCAGCTCGTTGACTCTTTCTTTCCTTTATAAATTCTCATGTAAAATATAATATTAAAACTGGATCTACAGTATGAATCCTTTTTTAAAAACAGACAAAAGTCCTTCACTACTAATGAGTGTGTTGTCTGATTTTCTGAGTCTGACTGTGGTTCCTGATGTGCTCTGTGTTGCAGTGATACAGAGTCAGGATGACTGGGGAGTGACTTACACTCCTACTGAGGTCTGTGCTGTAAAAGGATCAACAGTGGTAATGCACTGCAGCTACACATACCCATCTAGAATACGGCACGGTGATATCAGCAACACATTCTGGTTTACTAAAGAGAAAGATGGTGAACCTGTGGATCTGCGAACAGACTCTGAGTATTCAAGTCGTGTGCAGTACTTTTGTTCTGGGAAGAAGTGCACTCTGAGAATCAAAGACCTGAGAGAGAGCGACTCAGCTGAGTACAAGTTCAAGGTTACAACAAACCAACCAAAAGAGAAATATACTGGTTCACCTGGAGTCACTTTGTCCGTCACAGGTAACATTTTAATTCACACGTTAATCATCTCCAAATGTTCAACATCTAGAGAACTAGAATATAAATGTCTTGTGCGAATGTTGACAGTTTAATAAAATAACATTTCTGATCCTTCTTCTCACTTCCAGGTCTCCGGGTGGAGGTGAGCAGATCAAATTCTACCAGGTCGGTGCTGAAGTGTCTCAGCAGTTGTGTTCTGCCTGATCGTTGTTCCTACTTCTGGTACAAGAATGGACATAACATCTGGACAGGATCTTCTTCTTATTCAGTCATCTTTGGTTCTTCAGACAGCTATTCCTGTGATGTAAGCGGATATGAGAATCAGCGTTCTCCTTCAGTATGTAAGTTTACTCCACTGTGTCAGCCTGTGGAGGTTCAACATTTCATATGACGGCACCAGACTGATAAATAATAGGGATAGTCTCAAACAAACACACAGAAATATTAATAAAATGTATATTCTACAATATATTTGTCACGATCAGGCTTTTCCTTGTGTGTTCTGTGTCTTTGTGTAACTTCACCCTCCTCACTCTACCTGTCAGCATCAACCTAACTCCCTTCACCTGCCCCTGATCACTAGTCACACTCACCTCATCAGCTCATTACTCTCACCTGCTCACTCTGCCGCCTTGACTATTTAAACCCCTGCCTCACACACATACACACTGCCAGATCATTGTTTTGTGTTCCTACCTACCCGCTCGTCCTGTTCCCGGTTTCCCAGTCTGCCTGCCCTGCCTTGTCCTGCCAGATTGCCCCTCCTCGTCTCTTGTGTTATTCATTAAAACCCTTTTTTTCACTACAACTGACTGTCTGTGCTTGAGTCCTCATCATGCCCTGTGACAATATTATAATCTTTAAGTATGTTAATTAATTTCTCCTCCAGATGCTCCAAAGCTTCCCTCTGTGTCAGTGAGTCCCTCTGCTGAGATAGTGGAGGGCAGTTCAGTGACTCTGACCTGTAGCAGTGATGCTAACCCAGCAGCTAACTACACCTGGTACAAGGCAAGGCAAGGCAAGTTTATTTGTATAGCACATTTCAACAACAAGGTAATTCAAAGTGCTTCACATAAAACCATTAAAAGCATCAAAACATAAGGCAAAAGAAAAGGAGATTTAAAAACAATTAAAGAAACAGTGTAAGAAATAAAATTCAGTCGTAAAAAGTAAAGGAGATTTAAAACATACATTGAAACAATAATTGATGTCTCCCTGAGACATTACGCTGCACGCAATCAACCATACAAGGAGAACCAAACACGTTCTCATGGAGAAGGAGGTATCTATCGTTTCCCCTCCATCAGCTCTAAGGACAGAGGGATCTACTACTGCAAGTCTGAGAATAAACATGGATGGATTGACTCTTCATCTCTAGTTATAGATGTCCAGTGTGAGTACAAAACATCAGAATATTAATACTTACCACTCATAGTCTGATTATGAGACAAGGGGCCCCTGGCCACAGACACGCAAAAGGACCAAACACCTCTCCTGAACAGGAGCAAGACACACCGACTCTATAGTTGTTTAGTGTTTCTTTGTATTCATCTAGTGTCTTTTTATGTTTCCGTTGTACACCAAAAATAACTTCCAGAACCACGAGGGAGTAGACTACTGCAGCAACAAGCTGCCTCAGCCTGTGTGGTCAAAACCTGTTTTACCTTTCAGGAGGAACAGGTTTTGACCTGATCTGAGCACAAAATGGTTCCTGCAAGAGGTTTAAAAGATATATTCAGGGTTTTTTTCCAAGTCTCTCTTAATAGTCACACATCATTTGTACGTTAAAAAGGTTTTTGGTCCCCGCAAACATTCCTCTTTGTCAATGCAGACCACCTTCAAAGTCTGAAATGCTGATACACAGCCATTCACATATTTGTTTTTCTTTACATTTCTTCAAATACCACTTGTGTTTTTGTAGTAACACAATCTTAATCTCTGCTAACAATTCTCCTCCAGATGCTCCAAAGCTTCCCTCTGTGTCAGTGAGTCCCTCTGCTGAGATACTGGAGGGCAGTTCAGTGACTCTGACCTGTAGCAGTGATGCTAACCCAGCAGCTAACTACACCTGGTACAAGATTAATGGAAATCTAGACCCTCCTCTCAGTAAAGAACCTCAGCTTGTCTACAGCTCCATCCAGTCCTCTGACTCTGGACAGTATTACTGTAGAGCTGAGCACCAGCTGGGGACGAAGAGATCTGAATTCATCTCTATTGATGTGAAATGTGAGTATAAAACAGTTTATTAAAAGATAACAAACATCTTAAATCTGTCCAGTCTTTGCAGGAGAAGATTTCACTGTTCATAACTAGTTTCTTCAGCTCTACTTGCGTCACATTCAGTCTGCTGTAATTCACTTACCAGCTTCAGGACATTTTAGGGTTTTATGCTGTTTTGGGATCAAGATTCAAACCATCACACATTTTTGTCAGACCACCTTTACATTTTAAAATGCTGCTACACACAGCCATTCAGTTTATTATTCAAATGCCACTCGTTGATACATTACAGTCATTAAGCAGACGCTTTTATCCAAAGCGACTTACAACAAGTGCATTCAACATAGGTATTTAAGAGAACCACAAGTCACCAGAAGTGACTCCCTTTTTTAACTCCCTTTTTTAAACAAGCATCTAAGAGCATAAACCGGAGCAACAGTGCAGAAAAAAAGTAATATGAATACAATAAGTGCTAAGTGGAAGGCTCAGGGTAGTACTTCTTGAAGAAGATGGGCAGTCTTGATTTTAGTGAGGAGTTCATTCCACCACTGTGGGGCCAGGACAGACAGAAGTTGTGACCGGGTTGATCGGCCACAAGGTCCGAGTTTGCGTCACCACGGTATCATCAATGGTGATGAACAGGTCTTGGTGCGGGCAACCCTTCCCCGGGAGGAACAGTAGCTCGGTTATGTCTAGGTTGAGCTACAGGTGGTGTGTCGTCATCCACTTTGAGATGTCAGCCAAGCACGCAGCGATGCATGCCTCCACTTGAGTGTCCCCGGGGGGAAATGACAAGACCAGCTGGGTGTCATCGGCATAACAATGGTAAGAGAAGTCATGGGAGTGAATAACAGAACCCAGAGATGTTGTGTAGAGCGAGAAGAGAAGGGGGCCCAGGACTGAGCCTTGTGGAACCCCCGTAGTCAGCATGCGTGGTTCAGACACGGCCCCCCTCCATGTCACCTGGTAGGATCGACCTGTCGGGTAGGATGTAAACAGGGAGAGTGCAGAGCCTGAGACGCTGTTAGATCCCGGGGTACTTCTGGCCCGATACGGGGCTACTTACTGACTCAGCTCTCTATTAAAAGATTGTCGAGCTGGTGTTCTTGCGAGGGAACTCGCCTGGCTCCGCTAACTGCCGTTACTCCCGACGTCTACCCTGCTTCCTCTAGTCCGAGCGCGCTCGGCCGAGAGACCAGTCCTGGCCCCGGGCGCTCCCACTAGTCTCGTCGGTTATGGCAGCTTCCCTCTTATGGATCCGTGCTCTTGGTAAATGCCAGGTTAGGTTTTAACGGCTAGGATCACTTCTTTCTAAAACCGTAAGGGATTGTTAAGTGGATTCGGTCTCTAGGATAACCTTACAGAACTACAGTCTCCTTTTATCCATCATTTGGGCTGTCTGTTCTGCCCCCTCCTATTAAACACATGATCTCATTCCCCCACCCACTTGTGGGCGTTTGGTTATGGACATGTTCAGACAAGTTCAGACTTATCCTATATTATATGTTTTATGCCTCTATGACTCATCTCTTGCAACAGTCTTTTCCAATCCACACCCAAAAACATCTGTTCCTAACTTCACTCTTTCTGCTGACTCATTATGACAAAACACTTTTCCCACATCTCGGCTCCGGTCACACAGAATATTATTTTAATCAGTTTTTACATTTGTTAAATCATTCTATGCATTACACATTCGTTACATATTGATTAAACATTTTGTTATATAATGATCATAAACCGTGTGGTAGTGTTTTCTGGTGTGATCCAGGTCTCAGTCAGAGCAAGAAAGTTGAGGGAGAGCAAGAATGCGTAGCCTTAGTTGAACTCTGCTTTCGGCACTGCCGAGTGGCAATTCCAAAGCCTCGCTGAGAGATGAGTAGTAGATAAGATTCATGGGGTCACAGCACTTGGGAGTGACCCAATATCTACCGGACAGAGGAACGGACAGAAATAGGATGCAAACACGTTAGTCAATATAAACAGATTACTGACCCGCAAGTACACGCTCGAGAAGTCTGGCTTGAAAAAGTCGCCCTGTTGTCTTTGTTTGCCCGACGCTTGGAAGCTGATGCTTCCAACCACCAGCAGTGGTTAAGAACAGCTCCCTACTGATTGCTCATTGTCTGCCAGGAGTGCAAGCCCACTCCCCTGGCACTTAACAGGGCAATTGACCTAGTGAAACTAAATCACACCTACCTTACACAAACAGAAACTGCAAAAGCACTAACACTGAAGCAGCTTAGGTACAGCTAATAGCAACTTGTAAAAGCAACAACAATATACTTGGTGCATTCTAGCTGAGTCAAGTAGTTCAGTATCCCTCTAGAAGCCAAATACACTCTTCTGTAGTAACACAATCTTAACCTAGAATAATCTCTATTGACACGTCTCCTCCAGATGCTCCAAAGCTTCCCTCCGTGTCAGTGAGTCCCTCTGCTGAGATAGTAGAGGGCAGTTCAGTGACTCTGACCTGTAGCAGTGATGCTAACCCAGCAGCTAACTACACCTGGTACAAGGAGGATGAAGACTCACCAAAAGCATCAGGACAGATCTTCAGCATCACTGACTTCAGAGCTGAACACAATGGGAATTATTACTGTGAAGCCCAGAACATGAGAGGACGTAGTAACTCCTCCTCATACCTGATTGCTGTGTCAGGTAAATCATACTATGAAGGGTATTCACTTAGACATCATCTTAACAATCCAGTTAAACTCACAGCAAACGCAGCCTTTAGCTCATTTCTGTAACCAGTGTAGCATTAAAGTATGGTGGAATTACCAAGCTTGCTAATTAGTCAGCCGTATGCTAGTTTGCTAGCTTGTTTGCTCATTCCACCATGCTTTAATGCTACACTGGTTACAGAAAATTACTCATCTATTGATAGCAATGTGCTTTCTTACGCTGTACCAAGAGTGTGTGGATGAAGCATTGAGTATTGTAGTATTTTTAGTAGTATCTCAGTGAGTCTGTTGGGTTTGTTTTGAAGTTAACTTGCTAAAACAGTCGCAAAGGCAACTGTACACATAAAAATGGCCGCCGGTCTGACCATCCAGCTACGTTGTTTTGAATGTGAATGTCCGTTCTACTAGTTTTATTTCTGTGTGCCGTTCAACCCAACTGCTTCACACTCGCCCTGGAAGTCATAAAGAGATAAAGAAGTTTATCATCTGCATAAAACAGATCCTGAAGTTCGAGACATTCTGTTACTCTTCGTTAAACGTCTTGTTTTTGTTCTATTGGGTGAGATCATTTTCACATTATGGGGCAAAAAGTGCAAGCAAAAGTTGAGCTTTATTTCGAAAGCTTCCGTCTGAATATCATTTTATTTCTAATTATCAGTTTCTAATGGACACAAACAACCTGTCATTCTATATGTAATTGTTCTGTTTGATCAGTGTTTCCAGTTTCATTGATAACAGTAGCTGTTGGATCAACCGCTGCTATTTTCCTGGCTATCATAATCCTCGCTGCCTTCCTATTTATTAGGTGAGCGGTTCAGCTTTACTGTGATTATATTCAGTAATGCATCTTACAATCGCTCAGCTGTTGACTAACTTAATTTAATGATTCATATCTTTGTTCATTTATTGTTCTATCCAGAAGAAAGAGGTCCTCGACACAAACCAGCCAGTCTGGAGACGGACCAGACAACAACGCTCAGGTGAGGAAGAATGAATGAATTTTATTTATAGAGCGCTTTTCACAGACATAACATCACAAAGTGCTTAACAGAGCAGACATTTAAAAGCATAAAAAACACAATGTGACCCTAGGGTCAATAAATTACATACACAGAGAAAAATTAAAAATAAAATAAAAATGTAAAACATATTTTAAGAGCAGGTCTAGGATATGAGTTTTTACTCAAACGCCAGCCTAAAAAGGTGGGTTTTGAGCTGGTTCTTAAAAGTGTTCACAGTATCTGCGAGGCGTAGAGTTGGAGGCAGAGCATTCCAGAGCCTCGGGGCCACTGCCTCAAAGGCTACATAAGTCGGAGCCTGACCGTGAAGTGCTCTGTAAGTGATAGTGAGAATTTTGAAGTGTATCCTAGATGCTGATATTTCTTAGATGGAAGAAACATGATCTGGACAGCTGCTTAACATGGGGGTCAAATGACATGGATCGATCAAAGAAAATCCCTAGATTGCGCAGGTTGCAATGGGCAGCAGAGGAGAGTGGAACAATATGCTGCCTGATCACGGGGACAAACTCATCTGGAGCAATAACTAGGACCTCCGTCTTAGAGTCGTTGAGTTGGAAGCAGTTTTCTGCCGTTCAGTCTGTGATGGCATTGACACAGTCCAGGAGCCTAGTTAATGTGAATGCCTCGCTGGGTTTGAATAACAGATGGAGTTGGATATCATCTGCATATAAATGATGGGACACATTATAACTTTTTATAATCGGCCCCTAAGGTAACAGATAAAGGGAAAATAACAGAGGCCCCAGAACCGAGCCCTGCGGTACACCACAAGACAGTGGAGAGGTAACAGACACAAAATCACCCACAGAGACATTGAAACTTCTGTCATTGAGGTAAGATGTAAACCAGTCTAACGCTATGCCAGATATGCCCACCCAATCACATAGCCTCTTAATCAGGATGTTATGGTCTACAGTGTCAAATGCAGAACTGAGGTCCAGAAGAACTAACACAGAGCAGTCGCCTGCATCAGCACACATGAGAATGTCATTTGAAACCCTCAGGAGAGCGGTTTTAGTAGAGTGTTGCTTACGAAACCCAGACTGGAATTCGTCGTACATGTTGTGCCTCTCCAGTGCAGCAGTAAGTTGTTTGGCCACCACTTTCTCTAAAATGTTGGACAGGAAAGGCAGTTTTGATATGGGCCTGTCGTTCATGGGCAAAGCTGGATCTAAGTTTGGTTTCTTTAATGTGGGCTGGATAGTGGCATGTTTGAAATAGGAAGGGACAATTCCTGTAGACAATGAGGAATTGACAATAGATGTTACTGCAGGGCCAATAATTAGCAGAACTTTCTTAAATAGAGAGGATGGTATTATATCCAGAGGGCGAGATGACTGCTTTGTTTTGTTAATTAAGTCCATCAGGTCTTGAAGGCTGATAGGCTGGAAAGACTCCAGAACAGCAGGAGATTGCGAGGAGCTACATGTCGATGAACAAATCCCAGGCTGAATGCCAGACCTAATACCTGTTACCTTATCATTAAAATAGATAAGGAATTTGTTGCAATCGTCAACAGAACAGCATGGTAATGTAGAGACAAACGGTGAAATAATTCTCTTAATTGTGTCAAACAGAATCTTGTGATTTCTCTTTGAGAAAGAGATTAAGTTGGCAAAATAAGCAGTTCTAGCTTCCTTTACTCCAGTATTAAAGGAAACTCTGAGGTCTTTGAGCGATGCACTTCTAGCCCAGTGGCTTTCCAGAGCCGCTCTGTCCTGTGACACTTCCGTCTCAGGCTGCAGACAGCGTCTGTCATCCACGGAGAAGTGTTGTAGGCAGCCCCGGTCCTTTCCTTAAGAGGTGCCACTTTATCCCGCAGTGGTGCAATGTTCATTAAATGACTGTATCAAGAGTTCAACATCATTGAGATTTGTGTTAATATCGCAGCAGAAGTGCATAGAGAACTGATCAGCTGTACTCTGAGTAATAATGCGGGAGTGGTATGTTTGTTTCAGACACAAGGGGTCAGCATTGACAGAAAGATCAAAGAAAATACATTCATGGTCACTGATCAATAGGTCCTCACAACGGGTATTATCAATATCAAGACCCAGAGAGAACACAAGGTCCAAGGTGTGACCACCCCTGTGAGTGGCGCCAGAAACATGTTGGGTGAAATTAAAAGATTCAGTAATATTGAGAAACTCAGTGGCTATACAGTCTGACCCCACTACCATTGATATGCAGATTAAAATCACCAACCAGAAGCACTTTGTCTAGCTTGATAATAGAGGTCAGAAAGTCTGAACTCTGATAAAAACTGACCTGGAGGTCGGTAAATTAAAAATACAGTAAAACGGCTTTAGCCGGCCCACTTTAGTGAGCTGCAGTTCAAAAGT
Organism: Melanostigma gelatinosum; assembly: GCF_949748355.1. Lineage (NCBI taxonomy): Eukaryota > Metazoa > Chordata > Actinopteri > Perciformes > Zoarcidae > Melanostigma > Melanostigma gelatinosum. The sequence continues at coordinate 28,528,332 of NC_136636.1, forward strand.
AGCATAGGATTCTGTGCTCCCCAATTGGCAGGAAAACTGATTCTTCCAGACCACGGCGAGGCCTCCACCGCGGCCTGTCAGACGCGGTGTCCCAACATAAGAACAGTCCACAGGGCAGAGTTCATTGAAATGGATGCATTCCATATTCCGTTGCCAGGTCTCGGTCAGAAATAAAAAAGCTAAATTATGACTTGTGAACAAGTCATTTAAAATGTGAGCCTTGTTTGTTACAGAGCGTGCATTAATCAGACACATTTTGATGGGGGAAGACACTGTCGTCATCAGCACAGGAAGCTTTGGGGGTATGTGCAATAGGACGGATCACTCGTGCAGCACCTCGAACCCGACCATAACTAGGGCGTGAGCGCGAGTCTGTGATTCTCACAGGAATGTTCATGGGTCGTGGAGTGGAAATTACGGTCGAGGCTGGGGAGAGTAGTAGGAGACCCTCCATGCCGCCAAGGGGAGGTAGTGTTGCTTGTAGGGGATGAATGCGGCTGATGAATGATCATAGAGGAAGAGTGACAGGGGATCCAGGATCATGTGTGCCAGGTGTAAACAGTCAAGCATGTGAATGGGAGTGAACAGCATGCTGTAAATTAGCCGCTAGCAGGCGGCTACCCAGTTTGTTAAAATGAATACCATCGTTCTTAAAAGCGGAAGAGCGGCCCCAAAACAGATTAAAATTGTCAATGAAGCTCACGTTGTTGGTCCTGCAGGCGGCATGGAGCCAAGTGTGGAGGCTGAGGACTCTGCTGAACCGCTGTGATCCACGGCCGAGTGTTTGACTTGGACCACTGATAAAAGCAGACAGTCCACAGCTGTCTGAAGTTTAAAAGATTTGTAAAATCAACCTTGGTCAACTCAGACTGGTGGTGGGCTGTATCGTTGATTCCCACATGAACGATAATTCGCCGAATGAAAGACGGGAGGGCGCACAGCAGGCAGTTTCAGCAGGATGTCTTGAGCCGTTGGTCCGGGGAAACGGTGTGTCTCCGCGTTGAAGAAACGGGTATTCCTGATTATTGAGTCCCCGACTATCAGCGTCGTCGGGGCGAAGAGGGGACGAGGCGGCAACACTGCGCGTGTAATATGCGTGGATGGAGGCGAGGATTCAACCAGTGGTGGCGGAGTGGATGAGCAAGGACTGAGAGAACGGGGGACCGAAGCTCGCCGCGGTGCTGGTGTAAAGCACGGTATGGAGCGGCATGTCCTGGGGCGAGAGGAGGGTTCAGGAATGACTGGCGTAGGGCTGTGGGTCCCTTGAGGCGGCAGCCAGGATGGTGTAGGAAGCTGGGAGTCCCTAGTCAGAGGAGGGAAGTCGCGCAGGGCAAGGGCGTCAAATCCATTCTTCAGCTGGACATCGAAGCCATGGGGTGTAGGAGAGCGACATCTCCCTCTCCGGCTGCCGCAAGCACAGCCCATGGACCAGGGCTCGTGATGTGATGGAGTGGAGCTGACCAGGGAAGCCGCAGCAGCTGCGACCGGAGGAGGGGCCGCGGCAGCAGGACTGGAAGCGATGGAATCATGCACATGGTCGCTGGCTGTGTCGGTTTGTGATGGACCGAAGATGATGGTGTCCATGTGGCTCTCGACATACTGGATCCTGTAGAGCGTGGATATTCTTCCCTCCAGCTCTGTGATTTTATCCACCAGGCGGGTGCAGCTGACACAGTCGGATGGAGAGGTGAGTGAAGCCATAGCAGATCTGGTGGACAATTGGGCTCCAGCCCGTAGTCCACAGCCTTGTCCAGGTATTAGCAAAGGTGGAAGCTGATTCACAGACGGTCCCGTTTTCAGTTTGACGTGTGACCCTCTATATCTGTAGCCTCCGTAGCCTCCGTGGCTGAATTTTTTAGAAATAAACCACACTTTGGTTTGAGCATATTTCTAATAAAGTACACTGTGTGCCCCTCTTAGTTGAAACACTAGATGTCGCTGCCATTTTGAACAGCTGCTCTACATTTATTACCATGAAAACATTTACTTCAGTTTATCAGGTAAACATGGCGGAACTGTAAAGATGGAAGACAGTGAGTGGCGAACATTTCAGAAACGTTTTTAAAGTCAGTACTTTTTCACTGAAGTCAAGGGGAAGTGTGTTACTGTTAAACTAAACATCAGTCCCACATTTCATACATTGGAGAATGTTGTTTTCTGGTCTAGAATCAGTGATTTTCTTGCAGTGTGACTGGTTGAAAACAACACATTTAGTTTGGCTTGTGACTCCTTCTGGTTTTCTGTATACGACCCACAATCAAAGAAGTTTGTCCACCCCGGCTTTATCCAGCCTTTCTCTGTCTTAAACTATAAGGTGCTGACACGGAGACACTGTTATCAACACTGCAGGTGATGTGGCTTTGGCCCTTTCATTGTTGGGGGATTTACACGTCTCCATCCACAAATACATGTTAACAGTTTGTAAATTACCTTACTTTTCGGACTATAAGCCGCTACTTTTTACCCCACGCTTTGAGGCGTCGGCTTATAGTCCGGTGCGCTTTATATATGGATTTTTCCGTAGCTTTTCTCCGCCACAACAACCGCAACTTCCGGTTCCGGTCTAACACATTTACTAGCTCCCGACACAGAACAGTTGCTACCAGCAACTCCTCTGCTACCAGCTGTTACTGACAGGGTCGCTACAATATGGATGAAGTACCTTTGACCTACCTCTCATTAGGACTGTTAACAAAAAAGGTTGAACGCCAAGATGCTTTTAACAGTACATGTCCGACTCGCTAGCTTCTAAGCTAATTTTAACATTGCGGCCAATGGGGAAATGCTAACCGTGATTAGCATTAGCGAATATATAATATATCTTTGTACATCTTTTCATGCAGACATACTTGCATTACAGACTAAGGTCTCTCACGGCTACCAAACGAAAAGCAATGAGGCAATAACTGTTGTTGCTCATAGCTCTGAATAGCGGGTCCTTGAACACACCACATCATGAACCTGGGCAAATCCGCCCTTGAGCTTGTGTTGTCGTCCTCATTGCGCTGTCCCCTTAATCTCATAGTATCCCAGCCTTTCAGAACCCGTTGGTGAAGATGGATTCTTTCACACTGTTCCGGGCTGTTAGGATCCACTGGCAGACTTGAGAAAAAGCTGATCTTCTCTGCTCATAGCTCTGAATAGCATTTACGGCTAACTGGCTTGGCCAGTTGCTGCTAGCATAACAGCTATTCAGAGCTATGTGCAACAACAGTTATTGCCTCATTGCTTTTCGTTTGGTAACGACTGCTTTGATTTTGACCAATGGCTCCACAAGGAGAACCAGATGGACACGCCTGCGTACTCTGTATAAGCGCTCTTAGGTTTCACTTTTGCACTCTTTGCCTTTTGCTAGGGTCCGTGCACGTTTAACTGCAGGACATAATACTTCTGTCACAAATAAATGTTATTGCTTGAATTGAGCTAAACGCCTCGATCTCAGTCTGTTCACTCGATCTTCATTCATAACACGTTCCAACCTGGAAGCGTAACAACCTTCAAGATGAAATGTGAGGAACTGAAGGAATTCTTCCTATGTATCTCTTTTGATAGTTTGTAAAAAGTCACAAAATGTCCGTCTGTTTCTATTGGTTAAATCGAGCTAGCTCCTCCTTCTCGCATCAGCCAGCTGGAGGACCCTTGGCACAGGTGTGATGTTCCTTCTGCATGTCCCTGTAATGCCTGTCTGAAAATCTCTGTCTGACCCTTGGCTATTCTTCACAGTTTAATACATTCAATGACTATTTTATGGCTTAACATATCTATGGTAAACATACTGTAAATATACTATACATTCGATAAGAATTTGCAACTTTGGCAAAAACTTTGACAAGCTTTACAAGCATATTTGGTATAACACAAGTACTTGCTAATATTTTACTACCCACCTCTAAGGGTGCTATAAATTCTTTGTGAACTTTGTGATTGTGTTTAGGCCAGCAGAGAAGGCCTTGCAGGCCCTGACGGCCCAACACTGCCTAAAAGAAGTTTCAGGGTGGGAAGAGCCCAAAAGTTGATTTTGTGAAAGTAAACATAGTTTCAAAGATTTTCTTCAAAAATGTGGCTCAGGACAGATGATTTCACAGTTTCATAATGTTTTCATTAGAACCTGATGCTTACACACCTTTACTGGTTTAAGGTACATTCTCAGCCTTTTGTTCTCTTCAAAGAAGTTTCAGGCTGGGAAAAGGTGATTTTGTGAAAGTAACATACGTTTGATAAAAACAGTTATGCTTTGTCTCATAATGGCCTCTGAACATATGAGACGTACTGGTTTTACACTGTCCGTGGGAAGAATTCACCTATAAGACTCTGTCCGTTAGTGGTCAAAGACTCTGGTCTCTCTTACCACTTTTCTCTCTTTGGAGAACATCATATTAAACTAGAAAAAGCATTTCCTGCTGAAAATGCGTTGGAATGCTGAAAACTGAAATTAATCGCAAAAACATTGCTGAAAATGGATATCCAATTCAAAAACAAATTGCAAAAAGCTTAATAATTCAAAAAGTTTAAAGATTACAAATATGAAAAGTCATATCACCTCTCCTGAAAGAGCTGAACATTTTGATATTTGAACAGTTTCTGTGGCTTAAAAAAATTCATCAGTAGTGATATTTGTAGTAGTATAAGTTGTAGTTGTAGTAGAAGTATTATTAGTAGAAGTATTGGTAGCATTGGAATAAGTACTAGTAGTCGTGATATTTGTAGTAGTAGTAGAAGTTGTAGTTGTAGTAGAAGTATTATTAGTAGTAGAAGTATTAGTAATTAGAAGAAGTAGTAGAAGACGTAGTATCAGTAGTCATAGTAATAGCTGTAGTATTGGTCGTAGTATTTAATATCACAGTAGTAGTAGTAGTAGTAGCAATAGTAATGGCAGTAGAAGATGTAGCAGTAGTTCTAGTAGCAGTCGTACTAATAGCTGTAGTGGTATTACTACTTTTAGTAGCATGAATAGCAGTAGTAGTAGTGGTAGTAATAGCAGTAGTGGTAGTAATAATATTGATGGTAGCAGTAGTAGCAGTAATAGTAGCAACAGCAAAAGTTATAGTAGAAGTAGCAGTAGTAGTAATACTATATTAGCAGCAGCAGTAGTAGTTGTCGCAGTATTAGTAAGAGCATTCATTTTTTTAACAAAAAAGCCTAATTTTGAGCTTGTTTGTGTTAAATACAGTTAATCCATGGGGCTTTTATTTTGAAAGGGTGGGGCTGGGTGGGGGAGGAAGGGGGAGACGAGACATAATCATCATGTTTGACACACATAAACAGAAGTTATTAAATGACAGGCTTCATCACAAGCAGTTCAGTTAGAATTCACTCTCTGGGGCTTTTATTTTGAAATGGGGTGTGGGGTGTGGGGGAGAAGGGGAGAGGAGACAGAATCATAATGTTAGATAAACACAAACCGGTTATTAAATGACAGGCTCATCACAAGCATTTCAGTTAGGATTCATTCTGTGGGGCTTTTATTTTAAAATGGCGTGTGTGTGGGGTGGGGGGGGTGGAGGAGGGAGGAAAGACCTCTAAAGATCCCTAAGACCTGAATGACTGTATGAGAGAGAGACAGAGAGAGAGGGAGAGGAGTGTATGTGCGCGTGTGTCTGTGAGTCTGTTTATCAACATCACTAATTGGCTCAATCGCGAACACCTGTGCCTGAAGCCATTTGAAAATATTCTCCATAGAGATCCTATTGAAAATAAAAAGCTTAATCATTCAAAAAGTTTAAAGGTTAGAAATATGAAAAGTCATAGCACCCCTCTGGTGAAAGAGCTGAACATTTTAATAGTTGAATGGTTTCTGTAGCTTAAAATATGAAGGAGGAGAAGCGGTGCGACGGAAGAAATAGAAGTTGAATAAAGATTCGAAGAACAATATGCTGTTGGAATGCTTAACAGCATTCCAACAATAAAGATTCGAAGAACAATCATTGGAATGCTTAACAGCATTCCAACAATAACTTCTCTGACTCACGTCCCTCGCAGTACATTTCACCTAGATGTATAACATTTGCGAAGCAGATATATCACATGTAGACTTGTAGAAAAGTCTTAGGGGTCCATGCTCTAAACCAAACTGTAAGTCAGCCATTTAGAATTTTGAATGAATTTCTCATGTAGGGGGGGCAGCCATTTTACATGGTTCACCATCATCCATCAAACTGTTGTAACGCGACTGAACTTTGTCAAAACTGTCCCAAACTTGACATGCTTGTTGATTGTCATGACTTTAGGACTTCTGCATGTCGATATTAACTCATACTCATAGCGCCACCTAGGCCTACTGGCAACCAAGGAAGTAAGCAGGATTCTATATTTACAGCGGCCCAAACACTGAATTTATTAAAATGGTTTGTGGGCACACCATGAGAAAAAGACTTCTCTGATCTAAATATGTGCAAACTAAGATGCTTGGAGAGCAAAAGTTAGATAACAGTGGATTTTTAAACCATGTCAGTGGCATTAGTATAAATGATCTGTCCAGAGCTTCTTCATGACAATCAGGTTAAACGTTACAATGAATGCTTCACACTACAATCTACAGTTACAGAAGAGGTTAAAATGAAAACGGTGTTAAATTAAAGTGTTCAAGTAACAGCAAATGGCACTACTGTTTTGTTAACTTTCATGTAGGTCCAAATACAATCAGCAGGACACTGCAGGGAGTTGAACCCCATCCGAGTAAACTGACAGTCTGTTATGTTACAAACACTGAAGCACATTCACACACATTCATTTTCTTAATGATGTTAACAGGCTTACATTTATGATTGTAACGGAGTTACACTCAAAACATTTGAGGCTTAAGAACTGGCAACATGAACTTGCTAAGCTGCTGGTCTACGCAGGAAATATCTCACTCGTGCACGCAGTGTGTGATGGTCACAGGTATATGTAATGTGATGGGATGTACAAAAAAGCCTCAGAGGTATGCCCTAAACCAGGGGTCTCAAACTCATTTTCACTCCGGGCAACATCAGCATCATGGGCCGGTTGTAAATGTAACTGCTCGTGACATATTGTTAAATAAATCTCTGCATTTGATTATTGTTTATTCAAGTGTAAAAATATTGTACATGTAGTTATATAAATGTAAAAATATATTAAAACACATTTCTGTTATAACTTAAATCCTTTTAATTTAGGGTTAATAAACCCACATTACTCTATCAAAGATCAAACGATTAAAGAAAATATCAAAGACAAATATCAAACAAGTTATTACAATAACTTTGTTCAATGCTTAAAATCCTTTCAAGGGTGCGTTTGCACAATCCCACGTGAAGTATTTCATGTGTTGTAAAGACACGTTTAAAGTCTTTATATACTCACAATACATACATTTCCATGTCAAATGTACAGTAACCAGCCAAAGAGCTGCTTCTATGACTGTGTTTAAGTATCATCATTTTGACTTTCAATCTCATAATTCTGACTCTGTCTCAGAATTTTGACTTTCTATCTCAGAATTTTGACTTTCTATCTCAGAATTATGACTTTCTATCTCAGAATTATGACTTTCTATCACATAACTTCGACTTTCTATCTCTTTTATTATCAAGTCTAACTTTAAAAAAAAGATTTTTTTTCTTTTTGCTGGCGTATTCGCGGGCCACATAAAATGACGTGGCTGGCCGAATCCGCCGGGAGTTTGTGACCCCTGCCCTAAACCCAACAGGAAGTCGGCCATTTTGAATTTGATGACTTTTTTGGACCATTTCAAGGCGCCCTACTTTAACGAACTCCTAGAGATTTCACTCCTTCATTCCTAGTAACTTTCAAGTTATAAGTTGTGTACTTTGACATCCCGCTCCTCACAGATTAATCATTTAAATATGACTCCCTCCTCACTGATCCTTTTTACACCTATGCTGTTACAGACCATACTGCTGGCAATGCTTTGCCTCCTCCACCCCAGCCTCCACCCTTTTGTAGTTCAGAGTTCATTTTGCATAGCAAATGGTTGAAATGGTATTCAAAGTTTACTTCAGGCTCATTCCTGTATACCCGGGGGGTTTATGCATGGTGCTCCCTGTTTTAAGAGCAGAGCCACCAGCGCCAAATTGAACTGTTTTTCCATTTGTTGCAATAAATGGTTAAAAATCTATGACGAGAGTGTTCCTGACTGACGCAGTGTACTTGCTCGTAGTCAATAAAACATTACACATTGTAAATGAGGCAAGAAGATCTCTAATTATTCCTTTCATGCTTATAACTTATTGTACTCCATGAGGCAAAAGATTCACACAGAAAAAGACAACAAATGTTTTTCTTCAGTTACAGAAAATGCACATGTTCCTCCAGTGTATATTTTTAGTTTCTATTATGAAGCCCACTTCACTTTCTCTGTGTGCTTATTGTCATGACCTCCAGGTCTTTGTCTCGACCAAGAACCTCATTTCAGGTCTATTATGGAAAGTACCGTACTGTTCGGACTATAGAGCGCACCGGCATATAGGCCGCACCAGCTGACTCTAAAAAAGAAAGAAAAAGAATTTGTACATAGATAAGACGCACCGGTCTATAAGCCGCAGGTGTCCCCGTTGAACAGCAAGATGCTTTTAACAGTACTAAAGTTGTCGTCTTCTCTGAACATCATAACATGTCGCTAGCTTCTAAGCTAATTTTAACATTACGGCCAATGGGGAAATGCTAACCGCGATTAGCATTAGCGAATATAATATATATTCGTACATCTTTTTACGCAGACATACTTACAGACTAAGGTCTCTCAAGGCTACCAAACGGAAGAAGTAAAACAAACCAGTATGTACTGTTAAAAGCATCTTGCCGTTCAACCTTTTTTGTTAACAGTCCTAATGAGAGGTAGGTCAAAGGTACTTCATCCATATTGTAGCGACCCTGTCAGTAACAGCTGGTAGCAGAGGGGTTGCTGGTAGCAACTGTTCTGTGTCGGGAGCTAGTAAATGTTGTGTTAGACCGGAACTGGAAGTTGCGGTTGTTGTTGTGGCGGAGAAAAGCTACGGAAAAATCCGTATATAAATCGCACCGGACTATAAGCAGACGCCTCAGCGCGTGGGGTAAAAAGTAGCGGCTTATAGTCCGAAAAGTACGGTAACCAAACCCAAAGGAATCAACATTTAGGAATTTGACTCATCTTTGTAAGATGGACAAGATGGAAATGAGGAGTGATGCTGTAGCACCACACACACACTCCAACCAGTAGTCAGTGACGATGACGCAGGAGGTGTCACCCTATAAAAGAGACCCCTGGTCCAGGAGGGGGGGCATACTAGTCAGCGCTCACTTTCAACACAGGTAAGATCACAGCATCACATTTCACATCCACTCATGCTCTGTTTGTACGTCCAGTAAGTCTTTGTTTGATGATATGAGAATGTAGTAAAGGCATCTGTGTGTGTGTGTGTGTGTGTGTGTGTGTGTGTGTGTGTGTGTGTGTGTGTGTGTGTGTGTGTGTGTGTGTGTGTGTGTGTGTGTGTGTGTGAGAAACTGTATAGTTTATGTGACGGAGACAGTGGTCACAGCCACCATTAAACCTGACAATAGCCCAGCAGTCACAATGGAGAGGGCATTGTTTGCAATCTATTGGAAGCTTTTCCTGCAGCATAACATGGGTAGAGCAGGAGGACAGAGTCTGCAGCTGGATGGGAAGAGTCCAGGGAGCAGTCCTCACTCAGTGAATGGCAACACACGAAAGGACTACAGAAGCAGCGCTGTGTGGCAGCAAAGCAAATTCTTGAGTTGAGGTTAAAATTTGTGAGTTTATTTTTTCTGCTCATGTCACAAGTAGAAAGCTCATCATGTTGTAGGTGACTGTGGCTAAGCAAGGCCATCCTTCAATCAGAGGATCGGCGGTTCAATCTCCGGCTCCACTAGTCGCATGTCGATGTGTCCTTGAGCAAGACACTTAACCCCAAAATTGCTCCCGTAGCTGTGCCTACGGTGTAGACATGTGATAGAATCTGAATTGTAAGTCGCTTTGGATAAAAGCGTCTGCTAAATGACTGTAATGTATCATGTAGGAGTTAATGAGGAGTTAGAACTGGGCCTGAAATGAAAGCATCGTAACTGTCTCTTAGAGATGATGCTGGATCACACTATTGAAGGTGTGTCTCTAGAAGCTCCAGGACAAAAACACCATGATTTATTTTAGTTTTGTATTATTTTATATTATTTTTAGGTTTAATTATATGCTTTGATCATGAACACTGTTAAGTGACATTTGATGCAAAATGAATGATGTTTAAATATGGAAATGAGATAATACAACTTAACTTGCATACGCACAACAATTGATCCAACAGTTCGTGTTGTCATTGTCTTCTCACTAATATATTAATCTCTTCTGGCTGAAATTTACCTGGTGGGATATTTTCAGCTTCCAAATCTTCCCTTTTGAAGATGTATTTGTCTGTAGTTTGCCTAAAAACAGCAGCTTTAATACAGAAATTATTACAGAATGACATTCACAAATAAAAGGAACTGCTACTGCTTCATTTGAGATTCAGTGTGAGTTTGAGAGTGCATAGTCTGCCTCCAGCATCAGATACATATTTGTTTCCTTTCTGAAACTTCCACCAGCCGACAGGAAGCTGAATTTACTGCAAAGTTCATGTCTGCACCGAATCTGCATTTTAATCGATAACTGTTGAGATTTAAGAGGTGGATGGACTGAGTGCTGTGGCTTAAACAGTAGTTTTACAGGTTCTAAGGAAGCTACTTTGAAACTGTAGCTGTAGCAAAGTTACAGCATTAAAAGTAGTTAAGTTACAGCAACACTACTCTTTAGGTGAAGGAAGCGAGCTGCACTACTCTACTGCACTACTCTCCATAGCTACGAGGACACGGCGATCACACGCTGGGAATCTTTGTGCTGTGTTGGTTTAGCAACCACTGTTTCTCATATGTGACCTACATAAAAAACATATAAAAACACTTATATGTACACTTGTTGCTATTAGTCACACAATAGATTACATAGGGATTTGAATGTATGGGACATTTTGGACTGATCCCTATCTGATGGATAAAAGCAACAAGTATCGTGTAAAGATTTTAAAACTGGAATATGTTTATTGTTTATGAAAAAAGTTGGACCTTAGACTTTGGTTTAATATCTAACAATAATTCCAAAATCGCAATAAATCCTGAATAATGCAATGTAATGTAATGTTATAATAATAATAACCAAGCCTCAGAGGTTCTCACACACACACACACACACAGCTGAATATTCCAAACATGACCATGGACGTAAACAACAGACACTGATGAATTATTGATCAAAAACATGTATGCTTTTCATCTCTGCGGGGTGTGTTGGTGCTGAGGTCAGAGTGACGCATTCCCCAGCAACCAGTGTCCAGCTGTACTCAGTCAGCCTGTGTGTAAGGACTCTACTGGTCCATGGTCCAGGACAGGCTTCCATACACAGTTCCTGATTATGGGATCGTGACAAAAAACGGTCTGCTTTAAGTATTCTTCAAGTGTGGAGGAAGGTCTCATCAGTGGATAAATGTAAAGTGAATGACTAACGCTGTCTGCAATCCATATACTCATGGAAGTTATTGGCTTACAGCCAACAGGTGTTGTAACATTACATAAATAATATGTAAGTCAATCCACACAACAGTATCCACTGTTTAAATCTGTCTGCAGCGAATGCTAAGAGGAATGTTCGAGCTGTTGCTTCCCCCTACAACCTAATGACATTTGAATCATTTTTGTCTGCTTGCAGAGTAATTTCAGCATCTCTAACATACTGACTGTCATGATGGCGCGACTCATTGTTGCTCTGATGATGGCTGCTTTGTCTACAGAGGTCTACACTGCCTACTACAGTGAAGGTACAGTCAGAGTTTTGAAGGTTTTAAAAGCATTCTGCAAATACAGTAAATAGAAAAACTTCCAAAGCCAGTTGTCATAGAGCAGGGGTCTCAAACTCATTTTCACTCCGGGCCACATCAGCATCATGGTCGCCCACAAAGGGCTGGTTGTAAATGTAACTACTGGTACCATATTGTTAAATAACTCTGCATTTGATTATTGTTTATTCAAGTGTACAGATATTGTACATGCAGTTATGTAAATGTAAAATTATATTTAAGCACATTTCTGTTATTATAACTTAAATCCTTTTAATTTAGGGTTCAGAAACCCACATGACTATCAAAGATCAAACTATTAAAGAAAATATCAAAGACAAATATCTAACAAGTTATTACAATAACTTTGTTCAAAGCTTAAAATCCTTTCAAGGGTGCGTTTGCACAATCCCACATGAAGTATTTCATGTGTTTTTAAAGCCACGTTTAAAGTAGTCTTCAATGTACTCTCAATACATTTCCATGTCAAATGTACAGTAACCAGCCAAAGAGCTGCTTCTGTGACTGTGTTTAAGTATCTCATCATTTTGACTTTCAATCTCATGTTGACTTTCTATCATCATTTTGACTTTCTATCATACTTTTAACTTTCTATCTCAGAATTATGACTTTCTATCATAACTTCGACTTTCTATTTCATCATTTTGACGATGGGGATATTTTTTATTGTCAAGTCTAACTTTAAAAAAAAATTGGTTTTTTTTACTTTGTGTTTTTTGCTGGCGGATTCGCGGGCCACATAAAATGATGTGGCGGGCCGGGAGTTTGAGACCCCTGTCATAGAGAGTGGTGAGACGCAATATAGCTTTGACACGGGGATAGTCAGGCTCTCCTCCAAGCATTCATAGTATTGCACTCAGTTGTACTGGACATGTAAAAAGTGACAGAAATAGTTGTGATAAATAATGAAAAAAGAGACAGCTGACCAATCACTGCGTGAAGCTGGTTTGGTGTCAGATTAATGGGAGTGAGAAAAGATCTTACAAGCACGGAGCAGAGGGCGAGGGGCATTTTGGTTATGTGGCTTGCACTTTAACTATTCGGCAACCAAAGTGCTACACATGGTTCTTTTCTAATCAAATGATATTTTTGTCTGATACATTTTAAGTAGCTTCTGTGTGTTGACATTACATTTTAAACCATCATCATTGAGCTAGATGAACATTTTAAATGAGCTCAAGTTGCAAAGCTACATGAAATTCTGTAAAATGTTCAGGTACTTTTAATTTGCTTGATTGGCACATTTCATGTCTGAATACAGTTATTTTGTCACACTTATTTATATTTAAATTCACTCGTTTCCAAGTAATTCTAACCTAAAGGCCCTACTTAAAGAGTTAGTTGGCATTTGTCAGTATTCTGACAGCACATCTGGTAAAGTCAGGAAAGGGTCTCCAAAAGGGTGGTTCCTACACTTCCCAAAATGCAACTTAACAGTCTTCCTGACAGATAAAATCACCATTTGACAAAAGCGTGTGTTCCCCTTTGAGAGCTGCAGCGCTAAAACTGAAAGTGGCATGTTTGAGGAGCTCAATGCAAAAAGAGCCAATAAAAGCAAACATAGGTTTAATTTATGTCTTTGTTCAAATTGAATTTTTAATTCAATTTGTTATCAATTGACTAATTTATTGATATGTTTTTACAATTCATATGAATTAATAAATTGCTGTCTTATTTCTCCTCTGCTTATAGTTCAAGTTTTGACTGATACAATAAGCATTTATGAATAAATTGACTGAGGCCAAAAGGTGGAAGTCAGAGATCTTTGTCTTGCTTGTCCTTCAGATCAGAAAATACTCAAAGCCCTGAAAGATTTAAGCCATGCATCAATACCACCATCTGCAAAGAGTTCTGGGAATTTACCTGCTGATGAGGTCCATTCAGCTGAGGGGAAGTTTCCCAGGACAGTATGGTGGATGTCAAAGGTGGTCCGCCCTCAGACTGTCAGGAAACGTCAAGATGTGTCCTCATTCAACCTCAACTCCTTTGGTCTACGCTACGGAAAATGACAGGAAACCCTCTGGCCTCTCTGGTTATTCTGTGTCAGATCGGATATTTTCATTTAGATCTGATTGTATTTTAAAAAATGTGTACATTCAGAGTGGGGAAATAAAATAAGAATGTAAGTGTTAAAGGCTCAATAAAAAGATCAGCTAAAGATTGTTAAAGACTCTGTTTCCTCTGTGTGACTCTACAATGAACACACCAGAACTAGATTCAAGCGCAGATTACCAAACAGGATCTTCCAAAGTTCACAGAGAGCAAGACATGTTGTTCACAAAGGTATTCTTTTATTTATTAAATATTTAAAAATATATCAATTCAATTTAATTAAAACGTGAGGTAAGCATTAAATCTTGTGAAATAAACATTAATATATTAATTACAAAATATTTTGTATATTTACTGTTTACTATACAGACTAGTATGCATGGATTGGTGCATCAAAACATCTTGACTGCTTCATAAGTATATATCGCAGTTGGACAGACCAACAACCATGCTGAAGCTGGCAACATGTAAATAATGAGCTGTCACACTGTCAGTTCCTTCAAAATGTATAGCAGAACACAAAGTGGCACTAGATCCTACAGAATTAAAAGAGTTTAATCAAACTAAATCATCGTTGTGGTCATCATTTTTGTAACGTGATGGTTTATTTTGGTTTTAGAGTTTATTAAGGCACCAACATTTCATGTTTTTCAGCTGAGAAAGTTATCACATCAAAAAAACCGAATTGAGTCATTTTAGAATGCGATGACAATGCAATGACATTTTCTTTTATTTAATTTGGACAAAAACAAAATATGTGGTTGGTCCATGCTCTCCAAAATGACACATATACACCTTTTCTGATCTCATGCCACTTAAGGTTTTGTTAGGTTTAGAAAAAGAATAACTTAGGGAAAGAGCTCACCTTGTGTGGCAGCTGGATTCTGCCGATATCATGAGATCACACTACAATCGTGGGGCCACATATCACACCGCAATCTGCCTTAACGGGCTTCAAGTCATGCATTGTGTCTAGAATGCCAGAGCACAGACCAATCAGCATCCTGTGACTGGCAGCTAGGGGTGTGGCTTAAGTGCTTGACATCACACGCGACTGTTCCAAACAACAATGGCGGCTGCTGAAGAGGTTATCGTAGATGCGGCAGCAGCATCAGTTCTATCAGAACTCATTGAAACATGAGCAAAGAACGACACCAACATTTTTTCACCATGGAAAACATTTTCTCTCTTCTCCTGACTGGCTTCACCAACTAACTAAAAGATGGTTCATCCAATCACCTGCTACGTTTTTTATTTTTTAAGTGCCAGCCCTTTCACAAAAGCTTCAAATGACGGCTTCTCAGATGGTTCTGTGTGGAAAAGCATTTGGTGGGGTTCGGAAGCATGGTTCCATTGGAACCGTTCCAATGACAGCTAATGGTTACGAAAGGTTAAAAGAAACCAACATTGACTGTCTATATGTAAAATAGTTGAAACGGTTCAGGTTAAATCCCGCTAAATGGGAAAACTATGCCCCCTGCTGTTGTAAATTTGTACCTGCACTGAACAGTAGCCGCAAAGGACTATGGGTAATCCTGAAAGCAAAGGAGGATTCGCTACTAGGTAACGTGTCTGTGAATGTCTGTGGACAATATAACGTTAACTAACTTGAGAAGTACACAATAGTTGAGCTGGCTTTATTTGGTTGTATATTATTTGTCTTAGAGTATATTCGTCATGTTTTCATTAAGTTAACTATACGTTTCTTATGTGTTTTATTGCCAGTAAAAATGTCTCCGGTATAGCTAGCTAACCTTAACGTGATGCCATCTTTCTAGACAGAGCATGCGCTGTTGTCCACAAGTGATGAACATTCGACTGTGTCCTTTGTCATAAATGCGGGTATGTTACAGTATGTTGTTCTATAGAGTGTGATACTATTTTAAACATGCAGATGGACTATTTTCTATAGTTTACATGTTTACTCATTTACACAATTGTTATTATAAAATGAAAAATACTTAGTGACTGAAATACTGACTTTCTTAAGTACGGCTTTGTGAACTGAGGCAACGAGGCAGAGCCGAGGGCTCAGTGTGTGGAATGTGAGCTAATGCTATCAAACGAAGCTCTGAAGCCTTCAAAAATAAAGCGACACGTAGCGACGAAACATCCAACGCTCGTGGGAAAGCCTGTTGGGCTTGTTGTGTATGCAGGTTTACATACACATGATAATAAATGTCTTTGTGATCATCTCATTTATTTAACAAGGGTTTTGCCTGTTCAACACCGGCATCCTCGATCCCCTCCCCTTCCGTTCCTATGGCTTGTTTGTGCAAATACGTCACTAAACATGGCCGTGTTTGGTATCCCAGCATGCCCAAAATCCTCATCTTGGCAAAGAAATCATCGATTTTCTTTCATTTATTATGGATTTTCCACAAAAGGAGCCCACACACACACACTGTCCAAAGTTGCCATAATCGCTGCAAATCGGATCGTGCAGCATTTCATCGGGAAAATACACATTACAGACCCGACAACGTGCTAGCGGATGTTACCATGGAGCTACTGGCTTCAGAAAATGCTAGTACTTATCGTACAAACCTTATCCTCCTCTTCCATAAGCCGTCAACCAACGTGTAACCTTGCGTAACTGAGCTACTCTCATGCTCGGTTGCAGGCATTACGCACAGCAAGTCCGCTACTCACACACCATGTCTTCGACCATATATACATTGCTTTTGCAATTTGCAAAGGCTAAAAATAAAAGGAAAATAATATAATATCAAAATATAAAGGGAGAAACACCTTTAGTGTGTCAGAATATCATTTGGTTACCATGTATCCATTTGGGTCTCCAAATGTCCTTTTAGAGCTCCGCCTGGATCTCTTCATGAAGAAACTCTGTAGAATGGTCATACTTTGTCCAATCTTCTTCAAATTTGAGGCAGTTGTTCACTGATAGTGTAGTTACAGCCCTATACTGTCCTTTACCTGTACAGATACAGCCACCGGCAGTTATTTATACTGAAAGATACTTTTTTATTTTATGCGGACAAAAATCTTCAATTTTTACTGACTCCAAAGGCCCACTGCTCTGTTTCTGTATGACCTACAGGTGTTCTGACACTTGTGATGCATATAGTCAGAGTGGTTCAGAAGCTACAGCCATTTCGTGACCCAATTTGGGTATGTCATTTTAGGTGGTTTTGCTCCAAAATAGGGGTGGAGTTGAGCAGGTAACAATATAGTTATTGAATACAAATCAAACCAATTGTGAGATCAATTAGTTAAACTAATAGTGTTAATATTTGAATGGGCCCCGGGACACTTTGTACTTGAAAAGTTGTGCCCCGAGGTCAAAAAGGTTAAGAACCCCTGTGATAGAGCAAATAGGAAATGAACAGAGTGTGTAAGAGTCTAATGTTCTGTTGACCATTCATCCACCCAAAGGGCCTACCTCTGCAAAATGTGTCGCACGACCGCTGGACTTCCTTCTTTGCTCCTGAGAGTCATAATTACTATGACAAGAATACTGCACTTGCATGTAAACATGTAATGTTTTTGTGCATTTCCTGAAACTATTTAGTCTCAGTCAGGAGGACTTATACAGATAAGCCATTTTGAGACCTAATCAAATTTCATTTCATTTCATTCTTCATGTGTATTTAATCTCCATTTCCTCTCACACTCTGTGTGGTAAACCACAAGTTTCCACTCAAGCAACAAGTTTGATCGGGTTTCCTGACTGTTTGTAATTGCTGAGCACTCTTAAGTTGATGTAGTACACTTAGACCTGAGGGGCATGAAGATGATAAATACTTAATGCACTCAAACAAACAATCATAAAATATTATCATTATTGAGTCTGGATCTGCAAGATAAGAGAATGAAGAGCTGGCTTGTGAAACTGTTCCTATTTATGTTCCTTACAGTACAGGGTAAGTGATTTTGATTTTACAGAAATATGGGATTCATGTAGAACTGTTGGCGTATGGTTTGAGATGTGGGGGGGGGGGGGGGGGCAGCCAAGACCCCAAAAAACCTTAAAAACAAAGAATATCACTTATGTTCTTTGAAAAAATGTAAATTCCTAAAATGTATCCAACATTGCAATGTAAAATAAATACATGGGCGTACTCCACAGTATCTTTTACAAGTACATTGTTCTTAAGAATACAGAAATATAAGATTGAGATGACAGATGCACAGATGACAGAGATGCACACCAAGTACACTATTTTCATCTGGAAATGTCATTGGGCATTAAAAAATATATGGTACCTTATTATTGTTATTAATAACATGAGTCTCATTAGTTTCCACACCAACCCTGACGGCCATGATAAAAACCTGAGGGACTGTCTCAATTTTAAGCATTTATTTGATTCTGACCAAATGCTCAAAAGTGATGAACTTTAACTTGATGTGTTTGTGAAACATTCTTGAGCATTTTTTATCCAGGTCAGCTAATTTCAGAAGCATCTGATGAGGAGATCATTCCTCATAATGCTAGAAGGACCAGGTGCACCATCCTGGTCCACGTGTTGAGGTGCCCATACGGCTTCTTCAAGAGATAACGGATAGCAGAGAGGAGAATCGAGAGGAGATACAACTCGCCCTAGACACATGAAGTCTGATGTTGCTCCCCAGATTTTCTAGGATTTATTTTTCCTAACTTGCCACGATCACTCTCTGACTTTTATATTGAGTTCATTGTATCTTGTACTAGCATTGTGTACTCTCTTGTCTCTACTCTTACTTACCAATGATTGTGTAGGGTTGTAACGTTCTGTAAGAGTATTGACTGAATGCTGATTCTTTGGGATTTGAGGTAACTCCAGTTGAAAAGCTCTCTGTCTCTCCGTACCTCTGTGATGTCACTCAGGTTTAGCTTTACTATTTTGTGTCTGAGCCTTGAACGAGTTCAAACAACTTTCACACTTGTGAAGAACAGCTTGTTTTTTAAGAAATCCCTTTCATTTAATGTTTCTGGAGTTATATAACCCCATGAATACATTCTGCCAGTATGATAAATTCTATTACTCATTTCATGGCAACTGGATATATATATTGGTAATATATGGGAACTTTGAATTTCAATATGGCTTTAGAGATTATCTCTCTGATTGGACTCCTTGATGCTTTCATTTGTACGTATTTTAGAGCTGCACAATGTCCAGTATTCATACTCATTAATTGCACACTTGAGGCGATTTCATACAAATCATGAACCTGTCATATTTTGTGAAGTCACAACATTTTTCAAGGATTCTCAAGTTCTTGGACATGGCTTTCCACAAAACACAAAACTAAAAGTAATTAGCTTGCAGAAGGGCACTGTTCCAACATAACATGTTCCAACATAACATTTTAGCACTTCATTGATAGTGTATTTACATGCTGTATTTTCCTAAATATAAACGTGTTTTATCAAATGACCCCAACCTAATTTACACACAGTGAAGAAGGGCCGTTATCACGATGCAACAAGCGTTGGTCGGTTTCTGGGCATATCATGATATGATAGGAGGGCCAACAGCAATGTTTTGCCCCCGTATACCATAATGATCTTTAACATTCCTCTATTACAATTTTAAAGATGTAATAATCATTAACATAAAAATCTATAACATTTCTCTATTATATGTTAAAGAGCTAACAACCTTAATAATCTTTAACATGTCTATATTACATGTAAAATATGAAATAATCTTTAACAAAAATAAAATGCCTCTAACCAATAACAACATAATAGTCTATGACAGGGGTGTCAAACTCAAGGCCATGTCATTTTATGTGGCGCGCGAATTCGCCAGCAAATGGATATCCCCATAGTCGCAAATTATGATAGAAAGTCTAAGTTATGAGATAGAAAGTCATAATTCTGAGATAGAAAGTCAAATTGATGAGATTGATGATTTAAACGTTGCTTTAAAAACACATGAAATACTTCACGTGGGATTGTGCAAATGCACCCTTGAAAGGATTTTAAGCTTTGAACAAAGGTATTGTAATAACTTGTGTTTGATATTTGTCTTTGATATTTTCTTTAATAGTTTGATCTTTGATAGAGTAATGTGGGTTTATTAACCCTAAATTAAAAGGATTTAAGTTGTAATAACAGAAATGTGCTTAAATATATTTTTACATTTATATAACTGCATGTACAATATTTTTACACTTGAATAAACAATAATCAAATGCAGAGAGAGTTATTTAACAATATGTTAGGAGAAGTTAGTTACACAGTCTTACAGTTACAACCGGCCCTTTGAGGGCGACCGTGATGCTGATGTGGCCCAGAGTGGAAATGAGTTTGACACCCCTGGTCTATAACATAACTATTACATGTGAAAGATGAAATATTCTTGTACATAATTATCTTCAACATGCCTCTATTACATAACAAATGATGTAATATATAACATATTTGAAATGCCTCTATTACATTTTAAAGATGTCATTATCATTAAAATATGAATCTTTAATATTCCTCTTCCACGTGTAATACTCTTTAACATAATATTTAACGTTCCTCTATGACATGTTAAAAATGTAATAATCTATCGACAACATAATAATCCTGAACATACATGTTAAAAATGTAATACTCTACAACATAATAATCTTCAACATGCCTCTATTGCATGATAAAACATTTAATGATCTTGTTAAGCGCAGGAGTCATAAATCCTCCTGCATCTGATATAGAATGGACATTTTTCGGTGCTGCTGTTGTGTCATAATGCTTTGCCTATCAGTTACAAGCCAGTGCACTCAGCAGATGGTGGAGAGAGATGAAGGGCTTTCTAACCACTGATCAAATGAGTTGAAAGTGGGGTGGGCATGAAAGGCAAGAATGCACATATGCGCAGGATAGGTGAATTTGAAACACTGTTGCTACAACAGTAATATCTGTTATTTGTCATTCCAGGTATTCTGGGATCAGAGCTAACCATCAATGTGAGGAAGAATGCTTCTGCAACAATTGTATGTTCCAGCACTGAGCACTTAAGGAAATGCGTCTGCCCTTCAAACCCTCAGAATTGCAACAGGTGTACAGAGTACAGAACAGTGACCAGTCCTTCCACACTTTCTGGAGCGGAGAAATATTTTAAGTTGTCTGGACTCAAGCACAATAACTCAGGACTCTATGCATGTTATAGTTTAAGTCACAGACTTGGGAAAAAGTACAGATTAAATGTGTTTGAGGGTAAGTCCTACATCCCCATGTCAGATGCTATTTATTTTAATTTGTTTGCATTTTAGTATGGATGTTTTTTGTGAAAACTGAATTTGTTTCCATGACTAAAATTGCTTGATCAAAACCTTCAAATTGATAAATCTGTAACTCAAGCACCTGAAGCAACACATCCCTACCAATACATTCTGCTTTTGGTGTTAATGACAAGGAAGACTGCTATACTGGCAACTCGTCATTTGGGTGTCTAGTTCATGAGGAGAGGACAGTGACTAGATCAGTTGATAACTCGAACCAGCAGGGACCTACGCTACAGTATTGATTACTTCGTTCTAATCAAATCACACTAAAAGAAGCCCGAAAATAGGATGACAACTTTTATATCTAGAAATAAATTCATGTTAATAAAGCTAACTGTAGCCTGCAAGTCAAATCAAAGTAAACAATCATTAAGGATGTTGTGAATGAAGATCGAGTGAACAGACTGAGATCGAGGCGTTTAGCTCAATTCAAGCAATAACATTTATTTGTGACAGAAGTATTATGTCCAGCAGTTAAACGTGCACGGACCCTAGCAAAAGGTAAAAGGTGCAAAAGTGAAACCTAAGGGCGCTTATACAGAGTGCGCAGGCGTGTCCATTCTGGTCCTCCTTGTGGAGCCATTGGTCAAATTAAAAGCAGAGGCGGATTTGTTTCTAGCATTCAAATGGCCTGATGGAGCACTGGGCAACGTCACCCACAATGGCTCACGTCCGGAACCCGCCTTCTCTGGAACGTCAGTGTGTGTGATATGTTGATGTACAGCATATTGTTAACACTTAAGGTGCTGAAAAAGGGTGCAGTTCTAAACTATTTCGAAGTCTCTGTGTGAATAGATAAAAAGAGCTCTTCTCCTACTCTAAGATGGCAGTTTCTGCCCTAATCTGGTGGTTTAAGCAAGCGTTACTTTCAGGGCCACTGTATCTGTTCCTATCGTACGAACGGGTGACGGAATGCCCCATTCAGCGTTTTTGACCTACTTACAGTGACCTCACAACTCCGCAATATAAGCTTTACAAGTATAGCGCATATTATTTAACAGTGAATGAATATATTTTATTTACAAGGACAACAAAATTAAACAACCATTCAAATTGTTGATCATCGGATCATCCTATTGGGGGCGACCGTGGCTCACTGGGTTAAGAGGTTGTCTGGTAACCCCAAGTTCGATCCTTGGCTGGGACGTGTCACGTGTTGAAGTGTCCCTGAGCAGGACACTGAACCCCTAACGGCTCCCTGGCGCCTGTCATAGGCAGCCCACTGCTCCCTATATACAGGGATGGGTAAAATGCAGAGACACATTAAAAAAAAATCATATGTTGGCATGTTAGTCTCAACTGATCTTCAGGCTACACAAAACAGATCAACTGACCACATTGTGACACTTTAACAGTGTCGAGGCTGAATCTCAACCCCCGCAGAGAGAAGGCTGGAGCACGTGTGGCCGCTGCTTTGTGCAGAGGACACGCTGCAATAATAACGCTACCAAAACTGGTTTACAATTATAAGGAATTTAATTCCACTGATGCAAGTACGATTACAGTTAAACATTGGAGTACATACTCCTACGAAATATTACAATATTAACCCACTTTGGAAAAAACTACCTCTGGTCCCAGGACACAGCCGTCCCGCAGATCCACACGCTAGAAAGAGGCAGAAAAACACTTCTATCCCGCCCACATATTCGTTCGCGACTCCTCCCTTCCGTCTATCTCAATTTCTATTGGCTACCTACTCTCACACCTCAGTAAACGCCTGTCTTCACATCTCTCTCTGTCCTGAGCAGCTAACACATTCAAATCCTGTCAGTTATGACTTACTCCCTTCTATAATCCTACAACACTTTATGTTTATCTTAATTATGCATTCCCAAAACCCTTATGTTTATGACTAATTATAAATTCTTAATTATGAATTAATAAACACTTTTATTATATCTACTAACTACAGTTTTTTGCTCAAATTTCTTACAACAGCAACTTCCACATTTTGGTCAACCTATTCTTAATCCTATATGCTGGCGCAACAACATTCTATGTGAGCTGGCAGACTCAACTCGTAAACTTCACAAATTAGGGTCACTTCAAAATCCACGACATTCTGCCTCTTTGGGGCGTCACTAAATCTATCTTAGTTTGTGTCCTAATTGTCTGAATGTTTTGTCTGACACTGTTCATCTCGAGTCAAATTCAGCTCATTTGTTAAAATAATTACATAGTAGGTTCTTGAGCCTTCAATCTTTTTGCATCACATGTTGCATTAGGTGAACCTTTGCTAAAGTGTAACTTATTTTGTCAAGTTTTTTTTCAATGAACTCAAAAAACATATAAAAATACAACCGAATGGTACAAAAATGTATTATAGATCTTGTCTCTTTCCACTACTAATGTATCGAGGTGTTTTTTTGTGACTTCAAGCTTTTCACTCCATTGATTCTGTGCAGTATACTGCTATTGACCTACCTAGTTCCCCTTTCCCCATACTGATCACATGTACTGTACAATGCCAAGGTTCCACAGATCATTAATAAAGCACTGCACTCATCATTGCTACACATTAACCTGACTGTGTATAACTCATCTCTCTCTACTGAGAACTGTTTGCACACATTGGTGACAGCAAAGTAAAAGTTATGAAATTCATTTCTTCAGTCAAACTGTGCTCAGTGCCTGCTAATTGTTTTACATTTGATTTTGTAGATCGTGACCCAACTGTTGTGATTGGGACTGTGGGACAATCTATTGTCCTATCACGTGGCACTGAACTGGACATCATGACTGACTCAGAAAAACACTGGTGCCGCTTGTCCAATGCAAATTTGTGTCAGCCAGACACGGTCATGGGTCCTGAAAATGACACCAGAGGGGATTTCAAGATCCTGGACAGTCACAGCTCATTCTGCCTGGAGAAACGTCAGCTCACACTCAGCGATACAGGATTCTACAGATTCACGCAGATTTTTCCAAGTTGGACAAAGGTCTATGTAGTGGAACTCCAGGTTAAAGACAAGCCCATTTCTTTGCAGTTTAGTCCTGTTTTGGGCAAGCCAGATGAGTACTTTCTGATCACATGCCAGTATTCCCAGGAGTTGCAAGAATTTTCCAAATCTTGGCTTTGTGACAATTCAGAGTGTCCTGAGGTAATGAGGAGCGTAGATGATAGATTCCAGTCTGCCCTAGAATTGACTATTGATCATTGGGCTTGCTCAACTATTAGATCTTTCAAGTGTGTGGCAAAGATGTCAGCAAGCTCTGTACATTATGATGTTTATTCGAAACCTATTGTAGATGTGAAGTCAGATTATGGTCCGAGCAGGAAAGTACAGGTGGAAGCTTTCAGTCTGCTTAAACTACATTGTCTTAAATCTGACAGGTATGAAAGGCAACATTACAGACCGACTTGGAGCAGATGGGGTTCATGGTACAATGACCATTATGATCAAGACCAACCTTATTGGTGTAGAGTGAGTGACAATGATTGCCATAAGATGAAAGAGAATGTCGTAGAAGACATAGGAAGATCACTCATATTAAGAATATGTGTAATGCCAAACGATGATGGAACAAGATATCGCTGCCCGTTCAGCAAGTGGAATCCAGATGTTCAAATTGTTTTCATTGGTATGTACAATATTTACAAACAGATTTTACTTTTATTAAATAGAAAGCAGATCTGTTATTTCTGTTAAATAGCAGTAAAGTTTGAAATAGGTGACCGTTTCTGACAAAATTCAAGTTAAAAATAAATGTTTAATTTGATTAATATAAATTAGAAAAAATATATGACTTAATAGGCATTGAAGTAACATTACAAATGAATACCCAATAAAACATGTTCATTTTTCTTTTGTTCATAAAATTATTATTTTTGTCCAAAGAGGTAATGCAGTGTTGAAAAGAAATTGGAAAAAAAGAGTAGTTAATAGTTATAGTAAATAAAATTATATGGGTTATAACCCTGTGACAGGATACATGCCTCCGTCCTTCGATGCAAAGCCTAACTTTCTTCCTTGATGTATAAAATGGTGCACTACTTCCTGCACTGCTACTAAATGTTGGCATTGGACTTGTACATTTCACAACACAAAACGTCTATCGTTGCCAAAATACAGCTTACCCACTGCTTCATCTTCCCTGGCTACCCTACTGAAGTAACATGACAAACAAAGATGCATTCTACAGTGAAATCACATTTTACTCCATTTCACAGCACCTACTCCAGCTGCTCCACCAGGGAAAGTTACACCAGGGAACGTTACCGGTACACCAAGGTTGGTAAATTTATTAATTTCATACATGTATCATTTGTTTCTGGTATTTTGGAAGTATACTATGTATTGCAGTCAGTGTAACTTGGAAGCTTCCTTACAGTAAATATTCTTGCCTTCTAGTTCCCAAAGTGACATTGTAGGCATCATAATTTCTGTAGTGATCGGCGTAATCTTTCTCATCATCATTTTGGGTGTTACTGTCACCAGATGCAAAGGTAAGTACCAGCCAATACATTTATAGACACTATCATTAATAATAACTAATAGAAATTGAGATTCTTACAATATGATGAATATCCCACAATACATCACTTTTTTAAATTATGTTAAGTTCATTTGAGATATAAACGATGGTGTTTTAGTAAACTTTGCAATGAGTTTGTTGTGTTTGGCTTTAAAAAGGGGTTAGGGTTGCATCCATCCATCCATAGATCCAGCAGGTGGTTCTAAATTCCACACCTAATGGTTGTCACCTCATATAGTATTACCACCTGTGGAGGCTTGAGTCTGCTCCACAGAGAGAGGAGGCGGGATCGCATGTCCAGCTGCTGTTTACAGTGGACACGCTGAGATAATAACTCTACCAAAACCGGTTTACAATTAAAAGGAATTTAATCCTACTGATGCAAATACAATTATACACTGAAGTACACTACTTCTATGGAATATGAAACAATAAAACGAACGAAAACCCCGTGCAAAAAAACTCATCTTTGGCTCCTCAGCCCGTAAAAACATGTGTGTCCGCTGAGAGCCAGACCAGAAAAAAGACTTAAAAGAACCTCCCACATCCGGTTTGAAACTCCTCCCCTTCAGTCTATCCCAATTCCTATTGGCTAACTCCCAGGTGCACTACTTCTAGCTACTAATCCTAAAACACTTTATGCTTATCTTAATTATGCATTTCCAAAACACTTATGATTATGACTAATTATGAATTCTCAAATATGAATCATTAAACACTTATTATAACTTCTAAACACAGTTCTACGCTCAAATTTCCTACACACCAACACGGCACATTTCTTTCATACATAACACAAACAATGTTGTTTTTGACACCACTACATTTAAAGGTCAACGTATATAATGTTGTTTTCTGGTCTTGATCTTTACAGGGTCTTGATGTTTACAGGGGACATATTATGTTATTTTTTAGGTTCATACTTGTATTTCGGGTTTGTACTGGAACGTGTTTACATACTTCAGTGTTCTAAAACCACATTATTTTTCTCACACTGTCGATATGAAAACACCTGTATTCACCCTCCATCTGAAATGCTCCATTTTAGCACCTGTCTCTTTAAGCCCCCCTCCCCAAAAAGCCCTGTCTGCTCTGATTGGCATGCGAGAAAAATACGGTCCACCTATTCAAGCCTAGGTTGAGATATTCAGTTGAGGTGCGGTATATTCTAATGAGTCTGTGACATAGGAAGGGGTGCCAAATCACATATTTTTTGATCTCGGCAGCCCAGAAAAACTAAATTTAAACTTTGTTACAAACGTCATTTACGTCAATTACATATATGCAATTTGACCTCTGCATTTTACCCATCCTAAGCATTTCTAGGAGCAGTGGGCTGCTGTGGTTTGCTGGTTGTGGTTTCTTAGTTTATGGATTGGTAGGCACTCAGATACCCAAATGTTTGTGAACAAGCACTGAAAAAGTGAGTTTTTCATGATATGTCCCCTTTAATTGATCTGGGGACAGCACATTGGTATACATTTTAAATAAACAAAAATGACAAGGTGAAAGTAGTAAACTGCATTTCGTTGTATTAGTTATTGTACTGCGTAATTGTACTACGATTATACTCATAGAATCAGAGTTACAGTACGTAACTATCATTCAATATAGGCTGCACCTTCTAAGAGCTGTCACTATTGGGTTATGGTTCACAAACTGACAACCATCTCAGCAGATCGTTGTCAGTGTGGAAAAAATTATTTTGCACTCTCTTCACACAGCACTGATCAGCTACAATTGTAAGACATATTACTGTTATGTTTCAAAAAATAGGGCTGATAACACTTTATTGCTGTGTCGCATTTTGTGTTGTATTTCTTTACCTTGTATATGTTATATTTGTTGCATATGACTAAGAACTAACTACAGTTTTGTGTTTTAGGTCAGAAACTCAGGGAATTGTTGTTTCCAAGGAGATCACCGTTGTCGGCCGTAGACATCGATGCGAATATGTACGCTAACTCAGTTGCCCACTATTACCGTCAAAAACAACAAGTGCACCCACCTGATAAACAGGTTGAAGGTATGAATGATTTCTCTCATTACTATTACTATTGTTGTACAGTTGAATCCTAAAGAAATACTAATCAACATTTAGTACTATAACAATGGATCAGATGACTTTGTGTATTGTATAAGGGGTTGACATAGTTAGGGGCCCACTGAGAAATGTCAATAATTCTGCTGTTCCTTCGACTGTATGGAGCAGCAGGTAGTGTTTGCATTGAAGACGATCTGTTAAACAAACTGTACCTGCCCAGCACCAGCAGCTTGTTGGGGGGTGAAGGGACCGACACACTAGCGTTTGGGCAGTCGGGCTAACATAAATTAGGAACACTTGCCAGATGTTCCTCGTTAGATCAATGGCAATCAGCTCCTGCTAGCCAAGACTCTGACTCTGACACACACACGCTAACACTTGAGCAACAACAACTAATAATATGTCTTTGCTGTGTTTTCAGCTTGTTGTACTATCTTCAGATGGCTTTGGTGTCAACATTGGCAGAAAGAGAACTATAAGTTTTAAGGATATATCTACCAACTTTAGCCACCGACATAAGCTGGGTGCTCTTATACTGAGCTATCTGAAAGAAAGAAATCTGTTGTCTGTTTATTTCGGAGACAAAATTTCAAAGTGCGGACGGATGAACTTTTATTGTGGGTGTAACACAGTTTAACAATAACTCAGTTGAGGAGAAAATGAAAATCGTGCTGTCTATCTTTATAGGCGGTGACAGGGAGACCCCAAGTAGCTCAGATGATGAGGTGAGTGATGCAACATGAAATAATGCATGAAAGATGAAATACAATATTTCAGTTACTTTGAAAATATTTATCTTACTAATACATGAAAGGCAACATTAATGTAATGACTGTGACTCTTGATGGTCAATTATTCATGTACATTATTTTCCTATTCAGGTCCTGTCTTACAAATCATTTTGCCACAGTTATTTGGGTGGTATTAATAACTGCGCACAGAAGTATTAAGAGAGAGAACTAAAAGGAATCTATGGTTCCAATGAGGGTTTCATTTTGGTAGTTTTGGGGAGAACACATTACGTTTCGATAGCTCTGCACTCATCCAAGCAGTGATTGAGATTTAATTAGGGGGCAGCATCACTGTAAAGAAGTAAGTAACATGATGAGTACAAGAACAGGACTGCTTACTAATCATTTTACACTTTGCTTTCTTTGTTTCTCTGTTTACAACCAGTTGGAACATCTGATTGGATGATCAGTTACCCAATTTATATAAACTAAAAGACAGAGTGGGCCTTAACATCCCTGGTCAGAATACACATAGAATGGCTAAAGCTAAAAGAGGTTTTTCTCATTAAAACAAGGGTGCTGCTGACGGCAAACAGCACAGAACAGGGGCGCAGTGCTGATAATAGCAGCGTCAGACCCTGTAGGCGACGCAGCGCAGCAGGGTAGACCAAACCCAGTAGGCCAAAGCCGTTAGTCCAACACAGCCGTAAGCAACACGGCCATAGGCAAAACAGCGGTAAGCAAAACAGTCGCGTCCTTAAACGTGAGCTGGGTTAGCTGTAGCCTCTTTCTGCCAGCGTTCCACTTGAATCCAACCAAAAGTCCCCTGTGATCAGGATGACATCAAATTAATGGAATAATTATTAACACCAAAGTATATAAACTAACAGAATAAAATCACCTTACCGATCAGGCAAAATTCATCGGCTCCAGAAGGGGGGAGGAGGGCATGTAGCGTAGCTACCGGCAGCTATATAAGCAAGACGCGGTTACTAACAGAATACCATAATACAATCAAATCAGGACCTAATTGAGACTTACCAACAGATCCGCAGGTGAATCACCTGTACAGTACGAGAGGAGCCCCAGAGATAGTCTACAAAATGACAGAAAGCCAATATAACACCAGAACAGCACGACCAACAGAAACAATGCTGCCGCATTCTTGCATACCTGCAACAGCGGCGGATGTCCGGCAGACCGGAAGCGGGACACGCGTTTGACGTGAGTGGGGAGCTAAGGGAATCCCCATCGCATTTATATGATGCCCGCCCACCGTGATTGGCTAGTGTTGGCCTTGTAATTAAAGGGACACCGAGGCCCTGCGGGTGGTAAAAGCTACCTTCTGCTACACTAGGATAAAAATGGAGGCCAATCCTTGGAACCTTGGAGGCATGCTGCCCCAAAGTATGACCTGTTTAGAACTTAGCTGCAGTAATAAAGCCACGGCTAGCTGCTATATAGGGTACACAGGATACAGTCTGTTTACAGGTCTTATATACAGCTCTTTTTAATACAGGTAAAAGTTAATATTAAAAATGGGGCTGAATGTGTCACAAAGTTTAAATTCTGTCTGTCGCCAATTTATCTTTGATCAGAATACTTATTCATGATCAGCTCTTTTGATATGTGCTTGTCATATTAACTTGGCAGTTCTAATAATTGTTTGTGTTACACCTGCTCATTCAGTCATTTCTTATTATTGCTGTTTTTCACCTTTTCCGGCAGTTTGAGGAGTTGCCTGTTCACCCACAGAGATCCTCCAGCATCATGCAAGAGGAAACAGATTACATCAGGGTTAAACCTGGAGAAGCAGTTTGGTCTCAGAATGTCCATTCTTTGCGACGGGACAGTGAACAGTTTGGCCAAGGCAGGCGTCCACTGCGTAACTATGACTATGCGTCAGGTTTGGGTAGAAAAGGTGAGGTTGGATACCCGAGTAAGACAAACACAGACAACGTAGTGAAAAAACAGTGGGAAGACACTGCTCAGAGAAGCTCAGGATTCAGTAACAACGAAGAGGATGGTGATGAAGATGAGGTCACCTACACTCATGTGATCATCAAACCCAAACACCAAAATAAGTAGCTACATCAAGAAATTAACTGTGGGGTGTTGTCAGTGCAAAGGAAGATGATGTGTTGAGAAAGTGAATTGTTCTTTGATTAAGATTTTGATCTCTTTAAACTGGCAGAGCAGGCCAGGCTCTTTTGATGTTGACCTTCAAATCTCCAAAGGAACCTCCACTGCCATGTGTTGTGCACTCAGGTCTTGTTCCGACGAAACATATTTGCAGCATCTGAATGTTAAACAGAGCTTCAGACACTGACATGCATCAGTATTTCATTTATTACAACACATACAGCAATACAAACTGGCTCTAAACTCAGGTCGCTCCACCTACTACTATGGCATCATCCCCTCTGGTTCCGCCAATCCTCTTCTCCACAATAAACAAACTCCTCAAACCTATGGACAATCTCTCCCACTCCTCCACAGCAGAGAAATGAAACTCCTTCCTGTCGTTCTACAAAGCTAAAATTGACACCATCTACAACCAACTGGCCACTTCAAGCCCCGCTTCGTCCAACCCTGTATCTGCAAATCCTCCACTAACTGACCGGTCACTCTCCCGATTCTCTCTCATCTCCCCCTCGGATCTCAATAAATCACTCTCTGGCATGAAGACTCCGACCTGTGATCCCTTCCATGGCCTGTCTCCCGGCCCTCCGCCCGCACCTCCTCTCTGTCATCAACTCCTCCCTGTCCACTGGCTCCGTTCCTCCCGCCCTCAAACTCGCCTCAGTCACACCCATCCTCAAAAAACCTGGCCTTGACCCCGACATCCACAACAATTACAGACCCATCTCCAATCTCCCTTTTCTGCCTAAAATACTGGAACGCACTGTTGCCCACCAACTAAAAACCCACCTGGACTCAAACAAACTGTATGAACCATTTCAATCCGGATTCAAATCTCATCACAGCACAGAAACTGCCCTCATCAAAGTCACCAACGACCTCCTCCTCTCCTCTGATGACCACTCCCTCAACATCTTGATACTGCTCGACCTCAGTGCAGCCTTCGACACCATCAATCACTCCATCCTCTTTCCCGTCTCGAGTCCCCCCTCCACATAACTGGCACAGCCTTCTCCTGGTTCAGATCATACCTCTCCGACCGTGAACAGTTCATAGCAAATTCAAGTCTGACACAGCCCCGGTCTCTCATGGTGTCCCCCAAGGTTCAGTACTCGGCCCCCTCCTCTTCATCCTCTACCTGCTACCCCTTGGCGACATCATACGCCACCATGGGCTCCACTTCCACTGCTATGCTGACGACACCCAGCTCTACATTTCCACCAAATCCATCACCCCCACCATCCACTCCACCATCACCAACTGCCTCACAGATATAGAAACCTGGATGCAAGCCAACTTCCTCAAACTCAACAGCGACAAATCTGAAGTCCTCATCATCGGCCCCAAATCATTAAACAAATCCCACCACAACTTCTCCCTCTGCATCGATGGCATCACTGTTCCTGCCTCCACACATGTCCGTAACCTTGGGATCATTTTCGATCAAACTCTCTCATATGAACGACACATCAATCACATCACAAAACCGCCTTCTTCCATCTCAAAAACATCGCCCGTCTCCGCCCCTCCCTCTCCTCCGCAGCTGCTGAAACACTCATCCACACCTTCATCACCTCTCGACTGGATTACTGCAACAGCATCCTGTACGGCTCACCCACCAAAATCATCAATAAACTACAATAGATCCAAAACTCAGCCACTCAGTCACTCGCCACTTTCAAAACTGCACTTAAAACTCACCTATTCAAATCTGCTTTTAACCTCTAAAGTCAGTCATGTATGTTCTCTTTCTTTGTCTTCGTGTTTATTTTTCTTTCTTACTGTTATGTTGTAGATTTTGTTTTTATTATAAATGCTTTTATTGTTTCTGTTTTTACCATGTAAAGTGTCTTTGAGTGCCTTTTAAAGCGCTATATAAATAAAATGTATTATTATTATTATTATTAGACAGCTAAGCCATTTTACGAGCTAACAATAGCAGCAGGAAGCTAATATTTTCATTTATGCAACATATGCAACATCAGCTCCCTTGAAAAACTTGAACTTTGCAAGAAAAATCTCAACACAGCAAAAGTAATGGATTATGGAGGAAGTCTTGGTCTTGTAGTTTCCCATAATTGCCACTCGATCTTACTGAAGAGCCATAATTTACTAATTGCACCTCATGCTCATGCGTCTTACAGCTCTTTGTTTGAGAGGGCTTTACATCTGAAGAAAAACATCTTTTCTTTTATTCATCATACATTTTTTTCAATCCTTTTTAATTCAATCATTTTTATTGGCTATTTGGCATACATATATTGAGCACAGATTGTAATGCTGTACCAGTGTAGAGCACTTTTAACCTTGTGTAAAAAATGTGTTCCACAAATAAAGGTACTTATTGTCACTTCACAAACCTTATGTGTTGTTCATTAACTGCCTTTAATCCTTATTAAATTGTATATAGCTGGTCTCCCTTTTTAATCATACCTGTATCTGTTGCCCCTTCAAAGACAAAAGGTAAAATAGAACACCTCAGCCCTGGCTAAATACATCCACCCAAGAATGAAAGAGAGAATGTTGGACAAAGGAAGGAGAATGGAAAAAAATGTGTTTTATAAGATCTGGGAAGAATTATGAAAAGGCAGTTAAAGAAGCAAGAACTTCCTTTTTCTCAAACTTCAGCAAACCACTCTAATCGCAGAATTCTATTTAAGATAATTGACCCGGTAGTCACCTCCTCCCCCTGTCATTTTACTGATGCCTCACAAGAGATGTCTGAGCAGTTTTTAAACTTTGTTACAGAGTCGAGGACATAGGAAAACAAATTATCCCCCCAGACCGTGTTTTACATTTTAACAACTTAAAACGTGCTGTCTTTTTTATCTGAAGGATAACCTTACAGAACTCAGTTGTTAGACATACAATGGCTTTAACTTTTTACTGCCACGAGGAACTTTTTACTACTTCAGCAAATAAATGCACTTGAGAAATTTACTTTAAATGCAGATTAGATATTTATTGCAGGTTATATTTAGTTAGTTTGCAAGGGTTAAGCTACAGCTCACATAAAATGTCACTACACTTGATTCGTTACTTTAATTTTCTTCTCAGGTTATACTCATTGGTTTTAGATGCCGAGACGGCTCGGTTGGAGCTGGATTTCCAAAGGTGCGACGAAAAGGTTCTTTTGGAGTTGTTAGGAGCGGAGGTCTGGCCAGACCCTCGGTCCTCCTGCGCTGCAGCAGAGTTCGCTCAACAGTCCTCAAAACTCAGTACAAAGTCTTTCTAGGGCTGCCGCATTTTCTCTGTTGTCCAGTTGTTAGCGTCGAGCAGTGGGGAGAGGAAAATCTCCATCTTTAAATCTTGTTGTCCACGAACAGCGGTCTTCTTTCCGTGAACAGAGACAAAGTCCTCAATACTTCATTTGCGATTGTCCGTATCTTCTCCTCAGAGCACTTGGACGGCTCTCGTGTAGAAATCCCAGTTTGGAGCTTGCAAGCGTCTCCTTTTATCCATGATTTGGGCTGTCTGTTCTGCCCCCTCCTCTCCAACACATGATCTCATTCCCCCACCCACTTGAGTGGGCATTTGGTTCTGGACATGTCCAGACTTATTCTATATTATATACATTATGCCTGTATGACTCATCTTTTGCAACAGTCTTTTGCTGCCATGTCTGCTTTTCTGATCCACACCCAAAAACATCTGTTCCTAACTTCACTCTTTCTGCTGACTCATCATGACAAAACACTTTTCCCATATCTCGGCTCCGGTCACACAGAACATTATTATAATCAGTTTTTACATTTGTTAAATCACTCTATGCATTAAACATTTGTTACATATTGATTAAACATTTTGTTATATAATGATCATTGATTACACTTTAACTATTGATTTCTGAGTATATACTTTGTGCTTTTATATCCTGACTTTCCCTTGAATGTGCAAGCATGTATCCGAGGCAGCTCTGTGAGCTCAACTCTTCTCGACAGAGGTTATTGACACAGTTGGGCCCAGTATTTTATTTGTTAATAATAACTCAGCAATAGGAACTTTTCCATCCACTCCTAATCATGCTGTGGTCCAACCCCTTTTAAAGAAACCTAATCTTGATCCCTTTGTCCTTTGCAATTTTAGGCCAATTTCTAAACTCCAGTTTTTATCAAATTCTTTAGAGAAAGTGGTTTCAACCCAGTTCTTAGCATTTATGTGTCTTAATAACGTATTCGAGAAGTTTCAATCAGATTTTATAATTTCCACCTCAAGGAATCCAATGATCTCCTTTTAGAAGCGGACAAGGGGACAGCTCAATTTGAATTATTTTAGACCTAAGTGCAGCTTTTGACACAGTAGACCCAGGCGCCGTTGTAGCCGGACCCTAACCTGGATAATTGAGATTCATAACATTTTGATGGCGAGCTTCTATTGTAACCGGCACAGTTTTTCTCGCCTTTACGAAACTCGTTCAGCGGTCCAGGAAACACACTGACCAATTACATTCGTTGTTAATCACATCACGTGATGCTGCTCAGCCAATCCAATATGTGTATTCTGATACGCCTTGTGGCTTGAGTGAAATACACACACACATGGTAAAGACGGGCGACAGACCAAGTAGTCGGAAAATGAAATGAGTCAGAAGTTATTTCACATGCAGCTCCAAATAGAATAATGTGGGGAGCTTAACCTGAGTCTTTAACCAAGAATGGACAGACTCGTATAGGTTCATTCTTTCTACGGGCAGTGTAAAACCAGTATGTCTCATATGTTCAGAGAGCATGGCCATTATTAAAAGTGGCAATGTGAACCCCCACTACCAGACAAAGCATAAATCTTTTGAGCAAATGTA
Organism: Melanostigma gelatinosum; assembly: GCF_949748355.1. NCBI lineage: Eukaryota > Metazoa > Chordata > Actinopteri > Perciformes > Zoarcidae > Melanostigma > Melanostigma gelatinosum. Next base: position 28,563,666 of record NC_136636.1, read on the forward strand.
CCCACTCAAATCCGAAATGAAGGCACAGAAAAATAAAGCAAAGAGCCCAATATGATCAGAATCCTAACACATTAATTCACTGACTAACAATGATGAGAGAGGAAGTGGTTTCAACAACCACAGATAAAGTCCCTGCACACAAATGTATCTTATTAGAAGGTGAAAAATAATATAACCCGGTCGGGATGTAGAAGGGGGTGCGTGGCCTAACAAGTTTGGGAACCGCTGCTCTACATCATCCCTGTGGTGTACCACAAGGTTCAATTTTAGGTCAAATTTTATTTTTCATATACATGCTCCCACTTGGTCAAATCCAAATCGTCATAATGTCTCTTTTCATTGCTACGCAGATGACACACAGATATACCTTCCCTTCAGACCTGATGACCCAAGAAGCCTAGCTGCTATTTTAGACTGCCTTAGTGATATCAAGAGTTGGATGGCACAACATTATCTTCAACTCAATAACTCAAAATCAGAAATCATATTATTTAGTCCCCCAAACCGTCAGTCCCATGTCGGTGCCCTAGAGCAGTAATTTTCAACCTTTTTTGAGCCGCGGCACACTTTTTACATTTACAAAATCCTGGGGCACACCACCAACCAAAATGACACAAAAAGACACTAACACAGTACATATAATACATATAGTTAATAATATAGTTTCTAAATGTATTTGTACTCACTTAGTGTGAAACCTGGGCCTGTTTCGATGAACACAACATGGATATCCTGGCAGGAATGGTAGAAAGACACACACGAAGCTCTTCCTCAACAGCTCTCAGTCTCTCTCTGTTTTTAGTTTTTATCGCTGTCAAGCTTGAGAAGCTCAGCTCACACAGATATGTGGTTGAAAACGGGAGCAATGTCAAAATAGCTTTGTTGGCCAGAATGGGGAACTCCTTGGCAACAGCTAACCAAAAACTGTCCAAAGGAAGATCAGCAAAGTTTAGCTTTAAACCACGATCTTGTTTCAGTTCAATGTGTTCCTCTTGCTCCTTTAAAGTCATGTCCTTTCCAGCAACGGATGCTGAGCTGTATGGGTCCCTAACCCAGTCAAGGCATTCTGTAAAGGCTGAAGAGAAATAAAATGACAACTTCTCCTCCAGAGTTTTCAAATGTTTGCCAATCACCTCGCACATTGCAGCAGTGTTGCCATCCTGCAGTTTCTCGGTGAGTGGGAACATCTCAAGGCTGCCACGCTGCACATGTTGTTGCCAGAGCTGCACCTTTAAACGGAATCCGTTCATTTTGTCAGTGCTTGTAAGCAGGTTTTCATTTCGGCCTTGCATCCGTGTGTTCAGTTCATTCAGATGATGAAATATATCAGCCAGGTATGCCAGCTTTGCACACCACTGATCACTTGCAAGCAGCTTTGAGAAATCAGGCCTCTCGTCTGTCAGAAACACTTTAAGTTCCTCTCGGAGCTCATACACACGGGCCAGCACTTTGCCGCGCGACAGCCACCGGACCTCCGTGTGGAGCAATAACACTTTATGTTCCGCTCCCATTTCCTCACACAGAGATGCAAATAAGCGAGATTTCAAAGGTCGCGTCTTCACAAAGTTCACTAAGCGCACAACATCATCCAACACAGGACCTAGATCTGCTGGTAAGGTCTTTGCAACGAGGGCCTCACGGTGCAAAAAACAGTGCGTAACAGTAACAGCTGGGTTTCTTTCTTTGACCCTACTTACGAAGCCTTTGATGCGCCCGACCATGGCTGCGGCTCCATCAGTGCAGACACCTGTGCAGTTTTCCCACGTAAGCCCGCTTTTGTCAAGATATTCCGACGTGACCCGAAATATTTCATCTCCTGTTGATTTTTCTGGCAGTGCCTTGCAAAATAGGAAGTTTTCTCTAATGGCTTCTCCATCCACAAAACGCACGTTGGCCAAGAGCTGACAATGTCCACTAATATCCGTCGACTCATCAAGTTGCAAGGCAAATTTCTTACTGATGCGCATCTTTTCCAAAACAACAGTTTCTATGTCCGCAGACATGTCATCAATACGTCTGGCAATTGTGTTATCTGAGAGAGGCACTTTAGCGATCTCTTTGGCCGCGTCAGGGCCGAGCATCTCATTCACTATGGCTTTACAAGCTGGCAGTATTAATGTTTCTGCCACGGTGTGGGACTTTTTTGTTTTAGCTACGAGTTCAGCAACAAGGTAGCTAGCTTTGAGGGCTCTCTCGTTTACCTTTGTGGTTTTTCTCAAAACAGTTGCCTGTTTCTCATTGTTTGTACGTAAGCGTACAAAATAGTCCATCGACTTGTTTTGAACGGAAGGGTGTTTCGTTTGGAGATGGCGTTTAAGCTTGCTTGGCACCATGGCGCTATTGGATAGCTTCTCACCACACACCAAGCACAGCGGACTCGGTGCCGTTGCATCCCCGGTGAACGTAAACCCAAATGAAAGATAGCTTTCGCTGTATTGCCTCGAGCTCACCGTCTTGTCTTTTTTCTTTTGTCGACCACTCATACTTGGGCCTTCATCTGGGTCAGAATTTTGTACAGGGCCCTGTTCGGCATTTGCATTTTCCCTTCTCAAAAACTTCTCCATCACTGTCACCTTTTTTATTTTTTTTTTCATCACTGTCACTTGCTCGTCTTGCTTTGATCCCAAACTGTCACTGTCACGTGTCGCGCAGCACTAACTCTATTGTCTTTACAGGTATTTAAATCCCTCTGCTGCCACCCACTGCCATAGAAGAGTATTACATTATCTGCGACACTTTATAACAGCACAGACACCCGACAATGGTTAATTAGGTGATATTAGAAAATTTCCCACGGCACACCTGACGATTTTCAACCGGTGTGCCGCGGCACACCGGTTGAAAATCACTGCCCTAGAGGTCCCGTCTGTTAACATAAAGTATACTGCCAGAATTTGATTGAAATTTAAGCTTCAAACCACAAAATCACAAAAGTTGTCCAGTCCTATTTCCTTCAAATTAGAACAATCTCCAAAATCAAACCAATCCTCTCTCACCCTGACCTGGAAAAAGTAAATCAGGATTTTATCTTTTTTGATCTTTTCAAGACTTGTAACTCCTCCTTCTCTCTGGCATCATCCAGAAGTCTCTCTCTCACCTCCAACTAGTTCAGAACGCAGCAGCTCTGCTTCTCACTGGTTTAAACAGACGACATTACAGACAGAATTCCAATCCTGGCTTCTCTCCATTGGCTCCCTGTTGGTTTTAGAATTGATTTTAAGATTTTACTGATCACTTTTAAAGCACGTATGGGTCTGGCCCTAACATATATAGCAGAGCAGCTTGTAGCCTTAGATCCTCAGGTGGGGCCTGCCGCCCTTCCAACTGTTTCAAAGTCAAGGCTCAAACTAAAGGTGACCTTGCTTTTGCCATCACAGCCCCTGGACTTTGGAAGGAACTGCCTTTGTACGGCTTTGAACAATATGGCTTTGTACAATTAAATCATATTCTTTCTTTTTTGCTATGTGGAATGATATACAAAAGACAATATAAATAAGAACATTTATTCTTCAAAAAAATATTAACATCGTTAAGCAAAACAGTAAATTATTGTAAAATAAGATGGAAAACGCCCCTTTTTAAAAATAAATGTAGCTTTTAAGCAGCGTATCGTTTGACTGTTAATTAATAACTGTAACCGTATATGCTACAAAATACAATACATTGTTAAAAATAAATTATTCTCACTAGTCATCTGCAAAATAAATGACAAGAGTTCAATTATTGTGTAGTTGCTCATCATTTGTCCTCCTCTGCCCACCCAGTATCAGATTAACAGTCAGTTAAAGGGCATCCAGCATCCTCTCCCTGCTGCAACATGTTCTTCTGCTCAGACCATGGAGGAGCTGCTGGGGAAAAACTAACAGAAAAAAAATGAAAAGCAACAATCTGTCAAATCACTGTAGTGACATCCCTGAGGTATATCAAATATGAAAGGAAAAGTCTATCAGTTCTTAATCTCAGTCAAGAACAAAACATACTACAGTGAGGAAAGGAATGTTCACAGATGACAGCATAAAGGCCAAGGCCATGGGGAAGAAGGACCTGCAGAGGGAAACAATAGAGTGTGATGGGAAAACCTCTCTTTCTAACATAGCCTCCTTTTTGACATTTCTGGCATTTCATTTTTTATTTTTTGAAACGTAACACATCATCAATTGTGATCTAATTTGATCTAATGTGACTAAGCCTAAACTGGGACACAAAATGACAACATGATCACCTGTCTACAGTATGAGACAAAATAACAAAAATCAATGGCACAAAGGTTCATTTAAAGCCTTTTTTTCTGTCCCGAAACACAAACTAGACTTACCTGAATGACAGCACAAAACCATAACTCTCCACCAGCATTCCAATGATTGGCCAACGACACAGCACCAGAGATACGCCTCCCAGGAAGAAGAAAGAACCCCGAAACTTATGTCTTTGGAAGAAGAAGTGGGCTGTCCTCCTGAGTCCAATGATGAACATCAAACCAGCCAGCAATAGAATCTACAAGGGGCCATCAAACCATAAAATCTGAACACATCAAACACATACTCAAACTATGTGTTGTTATTTCATTTTGCTGTTTGTCTTCCTATATTTTAACTGATTCTTCCTACCTAATCAAAAGGCCATGAATGCAACATTTTACCAAACTGTCATTGTATTTAGTTTGCTGTCCGGCAGGTGTTGCTGATGTATTCATGATTATCCTGTGAACATTCTTTCTGAACTATAAGAATATGTCTCTGAGATAAAATACCTTCTGCCTCTGAGGAACTCCCCTTCTTCTATCAACTCTTCAACTGTTGGTCGCCCTTCTCATTTGTTCTGTCCCAGCTTGGTCTCTGTTCTAACGTGTCATTCTGTCCTAACATGTCATATATTGCTGCTTGGGCAGCAGTCTTAGTGTCACTGTTCTAATGCATAAGATATTCTACTGTATGGCTTTAGTACTTTGACAAATAAGGTCACCTATAGATTTTGATAGCAAAGTCTCACTCCCAGGTTGTCAGTGCCCCTCGCCGTCTTGACACCGATGCACAGGGTACCTTTTAGCATCTGTATGAGACGGATCAGACTTTAAACTAACTCCACTGTAAACTCATCTGCATTATTATTAGATGCTCAGGTCGACAGACAGTATAGAAAGCGTGAAAGGACTTGAAAAGGACTTTCCTTGAGGAGAACAGCATTCAAGTCTCGTGTGAAACCATATGTTGAGTTATTTTCACTAAAAACGTTATATGCTTCATAAACGTTAGATGCTTCATAAATTGAGTCATATGATGTTGTGCTTCATATTAAATATACTGTTACTTTGGAATATACCCACTTCATTTGAAAAATGCACATTCGACCAATGTTGGGCCCAATCATATGGAACATTTTGACTTTTGTGAAAAACACATTTTTGCGAACTTCTACAGGCTGAGTGAAATTTGAATGCACATAGTACATCGGGCACATATTTGGGGGACTTGCCATACTCGAAAACTCACCAAATGTTGCACACTTGTCAGGCCTGGTGAATATAGCCATCTGATATAGGTATATATATATGCATATTTGTGTGTAAAAAAATGGCTCTATAGTGCCCCTTAGAAGTTGGACCGGCCACGCTCCTCGGCCAGTATGTCCGATTTACTTGACATTCAACACACATGTCCAGCTCCGCTAGCTCTACAATAAAGCCTCTCAGATCCTAAACTCCACCTCCTTAGAATGTCTGCCATTTTGAATTTTGTGAAAAACACATTTTTGCAAACTCCTCCTACACGCTGGGTCCGATTGTTACCAAATTTGCTCTGGATGATTGTTGGATCTACATTATCAAAAGTTAATAAAAGCTTTTTGATATCTCTGCGTTTACAAGATATGGACCAATAAACATCTTAGGGGCGTGGCTTATATATCAATACACAACTTCTCAGCCATTTGTCCTAAAATCACCAAATTTCCAGCATATGTGCACATTGCATCCTGTAAGAATCCGTGTATGGTTCGTTCTTTCATTATTTCGTTTAAAAATAAAATCAAAAAAACTAATAATCGGTTTTGTTTTTTTGTTTTTCTGTTTTAAAACCAGAACAGAAAAACGAAATAACAGAAAATCAAAAAACCGACGTTTTTCTGTTTTGGAAATTAAAATGGGAAAACGAAAAATAAAATTAGGTGAAGGTTTGTTTTGTTTGTGTGATATTTTGATATTGAACGTGACCCGGAACCGGAAACACTATGGATTTGTTTTGATTTCCACCCGCGAAGAAGAACAGGCAAAAGTCTTGGGAAGCGCCAACAAGTGGAGGAACGAACGGGCCAGGAACGGTATGGCCGCACTTGAGCCCTACTCTGGCTTAATAACTCAACTTTTTGAGAGTGGGAAAACACATGATGAAATCAGCACCGCTCTGCAGCGTTTCGGTGCTCCACAGTGCTCTGTCATGTCCGTTAGGAGGTTCTGCATGGCACACAACCTAAGAAGACGAAATCATGTCTCCGACACTGAGTTGGAAACTGCTGTGATTTCTTCAATATACAGGGTATGTGATTAAAATCTTGAATGAGCATGGCATCTTTATCTGTTGGAGAATATTCATTTACCTATCTGTTTTAGACGGGTCCATCCTATGGCCGTAAATTTATGACAGGATACCTGTCTTCAATCGGCGTGCGTGCCGGGGAAAACAGGGTTGGGAGAGTCTTACGAGAAGTACACCAGCCTTACCATGATTTGCGACGACATGTAAGTAACGTAGGGAGTTATATAAATGCTAAACACATGAACAGTGGTGGAAAGTAACTACGTACATTTTTTTGCTATACTTGTACTATAAGAGTATTTGATCCTTTCCACTAATGTTACATTTCATGGAGAAATATATTACTTTCTACTCCCGTACATGACATGTTTAGTAATGACTATCTTAACATTACATACATACGCGTGTGTGTGAAGAATTGTAATTATATTTCAGAGTTATCAACTGATGTCACATCATTATGATAACATATCATCCAGCACTACACATAGGAATGAATCATTTTTAATTATGTTTATCTTTTTTTAAAGGGTGCTCGTAATCTGAATCCCATCCCCTATCATGCAGAGTATATGGGCCACAAAATTCACATGGATCAGAACGAGAAGCTTGCCATGTTTGGAGTAACTCATGTGGTGGCAGTTGATGGCTACAGCAGCAAAATTGTTGCAAATGCTACCATGCCCATAAAAAACAATCTCATTATTTATGAGGAGGTGTACAAGTGAGTGATATAATGTCAAGGAAAATGTATTTAGTGTTAATGTAATTTTGTTTTATAAGGCTCATCATATCAAACTGAATTTTTATGTTTTTTCAGCAGATCTTGCTATGCATTTAATTCATTCAATGTAATGTACTGTATTTGACTTCTTCCATGTATGTCTGTGACACCAAGTAGTCATGTTACATTAACATACACACTCATTTGTTCCAGATCTGCAGTGGTTACCAATGGGATGTGGGACCAAGTGAGAGTTGACCATGGGAAGGAGTTTTATTTGTGCCTTTTCATTCAGGAAATCTTTTCCAGGCACAGGCATAACCTCAGCAGGCAACCCTATGTCCAGACTACATCTTCCAGGGTAAATGTTTCTGTTTGTACTCAAAATGAAGGGCTCCAATAAGAACATAATAAAGATAAAACAATTGACATTAATACATAGGTCTATAAGATATAAAATAGGGCAGTCATATGCCATTTAAAAGACAGCAGTCTCATTATGACCTGTATCATTAGCTGGTACTTTCATTTACAAGTTATTTGTTGGTGAAATCAGTTCATATGGCTACAGTGCATGGTTTTCTGTGTCACATTCATGGATTTCCAAATGGAATATGAAGGTTGTTTAGAAACAGAATATGTCAGGATTTGTTGGCAGTTTTGATCACAGTAATTAAGATACGGAGCAGTTACCAGCTAATATAAACATTTGATCTTCCTCACTTATTTTTCTAACATATCTTGTGTTCACAACAGAATCTAAGGGTGGAGCGGATCTGGCCAGAAATAAATAATCGTGTCAATTACCCACTAAAGCAGGCCTTGGTGCACCTGGTTGACCAGGAGGCCATAGATATGCAGGACAGCACTGTGAAATTCTGTGTATCAAACCTGACGTGCCCACTCAGCCAAATTGGGTTAACAAGGGTTGTAGAGTCATGGAATGCACATAGGATTCCAGGTATGCAAATGTCCATCTAAATATTGTGAATGAGTAATGTTAGCCTGTGCTTTTAAAAAAATGGTTTTAAACAAAACAGTAAACAATATAATTTAAAAATCCTTATTTACTTTTACCAGGCAGAGGAATACCTAACAGCTTTGCAGCAGGAGGATGCCCAGCCAAAATATCAGAGGACCTGCTACCCACTGCTTCTGTTGCTGCAGACAGATATGAGCAGGAATTGGGATCCTCTCTCAGCAGGGAGTCAACGTTCGGTGTGGACCCTTTTCACTCTGAGGAGGACAGGAGCCGGGCAGAAGAGGACTTTGCCATTGCCTACCCTGATCTGTCTGTCATTTTTGACAGTGTGGTCAACAGTGACTATACGATTTTCAATGAAGCCCTTTTCTGCCTGCTGAATGTGACAGAAAGGCATGTAGGAAATGTTTTGATGGTGTGACTGCATGTGTGTACTGCATGTGGACCACTATTTTTGTCAAAATAAAAATGTACACTGAAACAGTTCTAAGAAATGTCAAGAACATTTTATTGAATGTAAATGTAAATGTTAATTTGAACGTTACCATATAAAACCCTTTTAGCTTACTATAAAAATGGAGTATATATAAAAATAGAAAAAATATATAAAAATAAAGTACAAAACGCAAATAATTTCTTAAAACAAAATTAAAATGCTTGTAAAGCATGAAAATATAAAAAATCCTTCCAAATAAAGATACTTGTAAGCAATAATAATAAGCATTTTGAACAATTAAAATGCATATAAAACTGACAGGAGCAGATACTCACAATTGAATTAACTATTTGAATACATCACAACATTGAAACAGTTGTGAAACAGAAAACAAACTAATAGAAATAATTGTTAGTGTGATCAAAGAAATAATGTGTGCAGTGCAGCCAGTGCATCGTCCAGCCCCACCACTGACTGTTTGTTGGCGTGAAACTCAACATCTCTGCACTTTGGGCAGTAAGTGTGGCTTTCCAGCCACTTCTCCACACAGGCACAGCAACCCAGGAGACTTTTGCAGCAGCTGCTGAATATGGGCTCCTTCATAGGATCTGCATGGACAAAGTCAAGAAATTACCATTTCATGTTGCCTCCATATGATTTGACATCTTTTCAACATCCTCTTGAATAGATGTTCACAATGCATAAGTAAATTAATTCTGCTTTACCATATGTTTAACATTTGTTGCTGCTTTAAACAAAAAATATGCAACAGAGAAAATGTTTTCCCTCCTGTAAATAACACATTTGAATTAACACTAACAGAGCACTGAACATTTTAAAGCAAATACAGACGGTCTACCTCTAGGAACAGTACCTCCACAGATGATGCAGGCAAAGGCAGCCTTCACAGCTGCAGCCTGATGGTCGTTGAGACAAACTGTTGTGTGCGGGTTGGCCTGCACAAACTGGACAAGTTGTTTCAAGGTCCTGGAGACTTCCTGTAGACCCTGGGATGCGAGAACGACCTCCTCAATTTGATCAATGACCTCAGGGAGTTCTGTGTCCTCATGACGACTGAAAAATAAACAAAAGACAGTGTTAAGTGTGTATTCACCTGGACATTACAACATTGACAACATACTACGGAAGAATAGCTGTTCTAGATTTGAAGAATCCTTTCCAAATTAATTATCTCAGGCCAATCACAGCACATCAGCTGTGACCTTTGATAAGTAATTTATCACAGGCATTATGTTGACATGCATTTAGGATGTTTAAATACCTTTCTCTCCTTCTCTTACTCCCCCGTAGCCTCTGGAGCTGTTCCTCTGGCACGGCATAAATCTTTCTTGCATGCTGTTTCCAGAATGCAGAACCTGCATGGATGGATTGGTATTAATATCTATTAACAACACAGGACAATTGTTTTGGATATGAAGTATACATGATGAAGAATATGAAGTTTAGACACTGAAGGTCACCGATGTCTCAATATGTTCAATATGTAACTGACATCATTGAATTATAATGTAAAATGTTAGTCTGTACCTCTCGTTCCTTCACAGTCAATTATTTCATTGCCATGGTTGTCAATTAACACAATTGGCTCATCCTGGCCCAGGGCCTCAGCCACTTTGGCCCTTATACTGCCCACCGAAGCCTCGAACTCAGTGAACCTGACGGCCACTGTCTTCCGGGTTTCGGGTTTACCGTCAACCACCTCTGCTATTAAGATATTCCTAAACATAAATGTAAACAAAGCATTTAGGCCCATTTACAAAGCAATACACCATTTTCCAAAACTATCAAAGTTCAAAGTTCAAAGTTCAAAGTTCACTTTATTGTCAAATTTTCCACATGTGTTATGCATACAGAAAATTCGAAATGCCGTTTCTCGCAGTCCCACAGTGTAATATAGACATGAACATATAACATATAATAGAATAAAATAGAAAAAAAAAAGTTAAGAACATAAGGGCCTAGATAAAGGATTAACAAGTAGCAGCAGAGAATAAAAAGTGACTGGTGCTGGATGAGGCAGAGAATAAAATTAAAATAAATAAATAGAAAAAGTGACTGGTGCTGGATGAGGGAAGGGGTGTGAGGGGGAGTAGATGTCCTGGTATGTTCCATTTGAGGCAGTGGGGAAGGTGGGTGAGGGGGAGGGTAGAGAGGTCAGGGGAGAGATGGCAGAGATGGCAGGGGGGGAGAGAGGGGGAGCGAGAGGAGAGAGGGAGGGAGAGAGTTCAGCATCCTGACCGCCTGGTGGAAGAAGCTGTTCCTCAGCCGGGTAGAGCTCGAACGGAGACTGCGGAACCTTCTCCCTGAAGGCAGGAGGCTGAAGAGGCTGTTGGAGGGGTGGGTGGGGTCACCCGCAATGCCGAGTGCTTTGCGGGTGAGGCGGGTGTTGTAAATGTCCTGTAGTGTAGGGAGTGAGACTCCGATGATCCTCTGGGCAGAGTTCACAATGCGCTGCAGGCTCTTGCGGTTGGAGGCGGTGCAGCTTCCGAACCACAGCGTGATGCAGCTGCTGAGGATGCTCTCAGTGGCGCCTCGGTAGAATGAGAGCATGATGGGGGGGGGGGGCTCCTGCTCGCTTGAGCTTCCTGATGAAGTACAGGCGTTGCTGGGCCTTCTTTGCCAGTGCAGTGGTGTTGCTGTTCCAGGTGAGGTCATCTGTGATTGTCACACCCAGGAATTTGGTGCTGCTCACCTGCTCCACAGCAGCACCATTGATGGTCAGAGGGAGGGGGGGTTGGGAGTGGGTTCTCCTGAAGTCAACAACAATCTCCTTTGTTTTCCCCACATTGAGGAAGAGATTGTTATTTTGGCACCAACGGACCAAAATAACAATCTCTTCCTCAATGTGGGGAAAACTATGTTGTACTTACAGACATTACAATCAAACAGAATTTGTAATGATGAACGTTTTTAGTGTATTCACCTTTGCATCATCTTTGGTCCAGTAGCTCTGGGTGCAGGCTGAGGCAGAGATCCTGAGGAAGCAGATGCACCACCACTGTGTGGGCGGCGAAATGCAAAGTGCACAGGATTTTGCCAGGAAGCGCCCTCATTAGTGGTGTCCACCCCATGTATTTCATAGTGGCCACTGATTTGGAGCTCAGTGATTTTGAACACACCATCGTGTCCAGGGAGTATGCCTTGGTTGTGGTCGTCGGTTAAATAAATGCTGTCTGCACGGACCTGAAATAAACATTTTGGAAAACACTTTGAAATGATGTGCATAAGAATTACATGACACAGTTATTACTATGACTGTACACCTTTTAAAAACATGAGGAATGGTTACGACTGTTGTCATCAAGTGTCCTTCAGTCCACTAAGTAAGATTTATTACACAGTTGATGTTGTTTGCAATGTCTTTATGACAGCTTTAGATTAACCATGGCAATTTACACACACACACACACACACACACACACACACACACACACACACACACACACACACACACACACACACACACACACACAAAATAGCAGGTCTTATTATAAAACTTTAAGAAACGATTTAGCTTTATGTGTTAACATTAGTATTACATTATATTGTCAGATGTGGTTGTTTTTGACATTGTTTATCATGAGAACGTTAATGTCATAATTGTGTTCTGAATATTTTACTTGGCCTAAACAGTGGCACAATTTGGACTTGTCAACCATAGACTCTGATTCAAGAATGCTGCAACAGTTCATTGAAAGATCTCAATCTAATGAGATTTCCTACTCAATCTAAAACACTAAATAAAGTGGCCCTCTCCGGCAGCAAACGCGGTGGTGGCGAGGAGGTCCACTTTTAACTGAAGCTTTGACTGTAACGTTAGCTATAATGTTGATTAAAAATGCCTTACCTGAAAAACCATGGCGATTTTTTCTACCGTGAGATCCTCTGCTCTCAAAGCGAGCCGCCTACTCCCCCGAAACAAAAGGTAACTCGCCATCACCGCTCTTCCAGGGTTATGACGTCCCAGCATTCCCTGGGGTTCCGGGTCACGTTCAATATCAAAATATCACACAAACAAAACAAACCTTCACCTAATTTTATTTTTCGTTTTCCCATTTTAATTTCCAAAATCAAAAAACGTCGTTTTTTGATTTTCTGTTATTTCGTTTTTCTGTTCTGGTTTTAAAACAGAAAAACAAAAAAACAAAACCGATTATTAGTTTTTTTGATTTTATTTTTAAACGAAATAATGAAAGAACGAACCATACACGGATTTGTAACATACCCTGACATTTTCATTTCATTCAACCACTAGGGGACGCTACAGTAAACCCGCCATGTTGTGCTTTTTTGTCACTTTTTGCAGTTTTCAGCCTTTGTACTTTAACAAACTGCTCCTACAGAATTAATGGGATCAACCTCAAATTTGGTCAGGATGCTCTTCAGACCTTTTGTGATGAAGTTATCAAATTCGTGAGTTTTCATGGAAGAACCGTGACGTGACGTGGAAAATCAACCATCTGTGAGGCTCCTTAATTCTTCTTCCATCCTCGATATATTGTTCTTTGTGTCTTGTTATGTAACAAAATGGGACTGCAATCTGTTTTCTGTTGTGAAACCCTGTTGTGCATGACAATAAAATAACAGTGTAATTTCGTAATTTTGCAGATTAAAACTGATTAAGACTGCACAATACTTAATATGAATAGCTGATTAAATGACTATGACGTATATGACACGAAAGGTTACTCACATTCCCGAAGGCCAGCAGGACGGAGTCAAAGTACAGCAGCACACCAAAGAGCAGGAAAAATAAACCGAATCCCATCAGACCAACACCAATCTCTGGAAGACAAACATACACAGGGTATATCAAAACTTAAATGGAGATGCCTGTATAATATTAACAATGATTTGCAGGTATTAATCCGGGGATAGATGTGTTAATAGACAGGGTATGAAATCAGCCCTCAATGGGCAATACGTTTCTTTTAGCCGTTCAGCTTTAAGCATGTTACCTAACACAAAAGAGTCATCCTGTTCTCTCCAGGGTTTAGGAGGACTGCAGAGAGGTGTCCTAACCTGTTACATACACAGTCGAATGTAGAGTAATGTAGAACTGTGATGTAATGCATAAGGCTGACATTTTTCTTATTGCCAACAAATGTCATTAAAAGATGAAAACCAACAACATGTTCATCCGTCTCTGAATAGTTTCTGACTGACCTAACCGCTCTGCTTCGGCTTACATCTTTAAAAACGTCTCTTAGATACAGTTTGAATACAGATACAAATTAAGACTGAGGATGAATGCATTTTAAACAACTAGAACACATCCACAAATCTGTGATCCACGTCGCTCATAACTGGACTTTAAACAGTATTTACTTTGTCTGTCGGCTACAGCAAAACAAAGTAGTAAATAACAACAATAAACAATTCACAAATATTGGTCATTTGTAAATACTAGGGGTGTAACGGTTCACAAAATTCACGGTTGGGTTCGGTACGATACAGTGGAGCCACGGTTTGGTACGTTTCGGTACAGTAGATTAGAAAACTATAAATGCCAGAGAAACGTACTTGATTTTAAAATATATTTATTCATTACAACTAACATCATGAAGTTATTCTTTGACTTTGAACAATGATGGAACTATACCTGAGTGACCCATCTTCTGGGGTGTCTTCTTAGCAACACATCAGCATAAAAAACAAAAACTGCTCCTTAATGTTATGTAGTATTGTTACTTACATCTTGCTTACATCTTGTATTGTTACTTACATCTTGCAAAACAGATTTTTAATCTCAATGGGACTACCTGGTTAAATCAAGGTTTTAAATTTCTTTCTTTTTTTTTTAAAATTCAAACGTATTCGGTTCGTCATGCGTACCGAACCGTGAGCCTCGTACCGAACGGTTCAATATGAATACGCGTACCGTTACACCCCTAATAAATACCAATCAATTTATTTATTTATTTCACTGATGTTATATTATGTAGCAAAAGAGTCATATATAACATTCAAACCATTATTATATTATATTGTAATATAATATAGAGATATAGAGGAGTAGTGTATACCTGAAGTCTCTCTCCTTCTGTATATGTTGTTATCAGAGCTTCTCTTTGTTCACATAGTCGGCCATCAGTGTGTGCTTTAAGTCCCTGTTAGTGCATGTGAGTGCATGTGAGCGCCTTGCTTCTCTGGCATTTGGCTTTTGTGACCTCAACATCAAAGGCCAAGTGACCTTGTCCCTGAAATGATGAAATTCCATTTCCAGCAGTGGATTAATCCACCTGGTGCTCTAGTTCTAGTGTATGTGAGGCAGCAGGACAGTGTACATGGGATTGGGTCAAAATAAACTGTTTGTGTTCAGTTTAACTCACTGATGTGTTTTTCAGTTTTTGGCAAAGAGGAATAATATATATCAGGCTTTGGATAATTCTAAAAAGCATATTCATATAATATAATAAGAACATTACCAGTCCTATCTAAGGAAGGGAAAGATGGCGTTTCTCAGACTGGGTTCAGCAGTGATGATGATGTTCTCTGAGGAGTCCTATGGGGGGCACTGCCCCGTTGCTTTCGTGTGTTCCCTGGTCCCTGGTTTGTGATATATATGGTCAGGATCTCACAGGGAAGCTGGTAAATTACCAGTCAATCTACATTCCCTCACCTATGGTCACGAGCTAATTGATCCATAGAATGAGATGGCGGATAATAGCAGCCGGGCTGAACCTTAGAGATGGTGAGGAACAGTAAGGGGTGTATATATATGTATATATATATATATATTTATGCATATACTAAGATATATACAGTGTGTCTGTATATCAGATATTAGTCACATAGACAGTAAAATAAATATGAATACATAATAGATCAGATATTAGCAGAATAGATGGTAGACAAATATGAATACACTATAGACCAGATATATTCAGAAGACAGTCAATAAATATGAATACACGGTAGAATATATGAATACACCATAAATATGACATGCCTTCCAGTCTTCTACCTCAATATTGTGATCCACCGCTTGAAACTCAACACTGTGCAGACTGCATTGCACAGCTGCTTACATAGACAATGAAGGGGAAGCGTGGCAATGAGGGATCGTGTGGACACGTACCAGTCAGCACTGAAGTGCGTTACACTAACTTTTAGCATCCCACACAAAACTCCTCAGTCACACTTTTTGCTATG